>NC_079446.1:47624722-47696972 GCF_903798145.1 Danio aesculapii | reverse complement strand
AACTGAGACCACAACAACCGAAAGCACAACAACTGGCACCACAACTCCTGAAAGTACCACAACAACTGAGACCACAACAACAGAAAGCACCACAACTGGCACCACAACTCCTGAAAGTACCACAACAACTGAGACCACAACAACCGAAAGCACAACAACTGGCACCACAACTCCACAAAGTACCACAACTGAGACCACAACAACCGAAAGCACCACAACTGGCACCACAACTCCAGAAAGTACTACAACTGAGACCACAACAACCGAAAGCACCACAACTGGCACGACAACAACAGAAAGCACCACAACTGGCACCACAGCTCCAGAAAGTACCACAAGTGAGACCACAACAACAGAAAGCACCACAACTGCCACCACAGCTCCAGAAAGTACCACAAGTGAGACCACAAAAACCGAAAGCACCACAACTGGCACCACAACTTCTGAAAGTACCACAACAACTGAGACCACAATAACCGAAAGTACCACAACTGGCACCACAACTGCAGAAAGTACCACAACTGCGACCACAACAACCGAAAGCACCACAACTGGCACCACAACTCCAGAAAGTATCACAACTGAAACCACAACAACAGAAAGCACCACAACTGGCACCACAACAACAGAAAGCACCACAACTGGCACCACAACTCCTGAAAGTACCACAACTGAGACAACAACAACCGAAAGCACCACAACTGGCACCACAACTGAGACCACAACAACCGAAAGCACCACAACTGGCACCACAACTCCTGAAAGTACCACAACAACTGAGACCACAACAACCGAAAGCACAACAACTGGCACCACAACTCCTGAAAGTACCACAACAACTGAGACCACAACAACAGAAAGCACCACAACTGGCACCACAACTCCTGAAAGTACCACAACAACTGAGACCACAACAACCGAAAGCACAACAACTGGCACCACAACTCCACAAAGTACCACAGCTGAGACCACAACAACCGAAAGCACCACAACTGGCACGACAACAACAGAAAGCACCACAACTGGCACCACAACTGAGACCACAACAACCGAAAGCACCACAACTGGCACCACAACTCCTGAAAGTACCACAACATTTGAGACCACAACAACCGAAAGCACAACAACTGGCACCACAACACCTGAAAGTACCACAACAACTGAGACCACAACAACAGAAAGCACCACAACTGGCACCACAACTCCTGAAAGTACCACAACAACTGAGACCACAACAACCGAAAGCACAACAACTGGCACCACAACTCCACAAAGTACCACAACTGAGACCACAACAACCGAAAGCACCACAACTGGCACCACAACTCCAGAAAGTACCACAAGTGAGACCACAACAACTGAAAGCACCACAACTGGCACCACAACTGAGAGCACAACAACTCAAAGTACCACAACTGGCACCACAACTCCAGAAAGCACCACTACTGGCACCACAACTGCTGAAAGTACCACAGCTGAAACAACAACAACCGAAAGCACCACAACTGGCACCACAACCGAGACCACAACAACCGAAAGCACCACAACTGGCACCACAACTCCTGAAAGTACCACAACAACTGAGACCACAACAACCGAAAGCACAACAACTGGCACCACAACTCCTGAAAGTACCACAACAACTGAGACCACAACAACCGAAAGCACAACAACTGGCACCACAACTCCTGAAAGTACCACAACAACTGAGACCACAACAACAGAAAGCACAACAACTGGCACCACAACTGAGACCACAACAACTGAAAGCACAACAACTGGCACCACAACTCCTGAAAGTACCACAACAACTGACACCACAACAACCGAAAGCACAACAACTGGCACCACAACTCCTGAAAGTACCACAACAACTGAGACCACAACAACAGAAAGCACAACAACTGGCACCACAACTCCACAAAGTACCACAACTGAGACCACAACAACCGAAAGCACCACAACTGGCACCACAACTCCTGAAAGTACCACAACAACTGAGACCACAACAACCGAAAGCACAACAACTGGCACCACAACTCCTGAAAGTACCACAACAACTGAGACCACAACAACAGAAAGCACCACAACTGGCACCACAACTCCTGAAAGTACCACAACAACTGAGACCACAACAACCGAAAGCACAACAACTGGCACCACAACTCCACAAAGTACCACAACTGAGACCACAACAACCGAAAGCACCACAACTGGCACCACAACTCCAGAAAGTACTACAACTGAGACCACAACAACCGAAAGCACCACAACTGGCACGACAACAACAGAAAGCACCACAAATGGCACCACAGCTCCAGAAAGTACCACAAGTGAGACCACAACAACAGAAAGCACCACAACTGCCACCACAGCTCCAGAAAGTACCACAAGTGAGACCACAACAACCGAAAGCACCACAACTGGCACCACAACTCCTGAAAGTACCACAACAACTGAGACCACAACAACCGAAAGCACAACAACTGGCACCACAACTCCACAAAGTACCACAACTGAGACCACAACAACCGAAAGCACCACAACTGGCACCACAACTCCAGAAAGTACCACAACTGAGACCACAACAACTGAAAGCACCACAACTGGCACCACAACTGAGAGCACAACAACTCAAAGTACCACAACTGGCACCACAACTCCAGAAAGCACCACTACTGGCACCACAACTGCTGAAAGTACCACAGCTGAAACAACAACAACCGAAAGCACCACAACTGGCACCACAACCGAGACCACAACAACCGAAAGCACCACAACTGGCACCACAACTCCTAAAGTACCACAACAACTGAGACCACAACAACCGAAAGCACAACAACTGGCACCACAACTCCTGAAAGTACCACAACAACTGAGACCACAACAACCGAAAGCACAACAACTGGCACCACAACTCCTGAAAGTACCACAACAACTGAGACCACAACAACAGAAAGCACAACAACTGGCACCACAACTGAGACCACAACAACTGAAAGCACAACAACTGGCACCACAACTCCTGAAAGTACCACAACAACTGAGACCACAACAACCGAAAGCACAACAACTGGCACCACAACTCCTGAAAGTACCACAACAACTGAGACCACAACAACAGAAAGCACAACAACTGGCACCACAACTCCACAAAGTACCACAACTGAGACCACAACAACCGAAAGCACCACAACTGGCACCACAACTCCTGAAAGTACCACAACAACTGAGACCACAACAACCGAAAGCACAACAACTGGCACCACAACTCCTGAAAGTACCACAACAACTGAGACCACAACAACAGAAAGCACCACAACTGGCACCACAACTCCTGAAAGTACCACAACAACTGAGACCACAACAACCGAAAGCACAACAACTGGCACCACAACTCCACAAAGTACCACAACTGAGACCACAACAACCGAAAGCACCACAACTGGCACCACAACTCCAGAAAGTACTACAACTGAGACCACAACAACCGAAAGCACCACAACTGGCACGACAACAACAGAAAGCACCACAAATGGCACCACAGCTCCAGAAAGTACCACAAGTGAGACCACAACAACAGAAAGCACCACAACTGCCACCACAGTTCCAGAAAGTACCACAAGTGAGACCACAACAACCGAAAGCACCACAACTGGCACCACAACTCCTGAAAGTACCACAACAACTGAGACCACAACAACCGAAAGTACCACAACTGGCACCACAACTGCAGAAAGTACCACAACTGCGACCACAACAACCGAAAGCACCACAACTGGCACCACAACTCCAGAAAGTATCACAACTGAAACCACAACAACAGAAAGCACCACAACTGGCACCACAACAACAGAAAGCACCACAACTGAGACAACAACAACCGAAAGCACCACAACTGGCACCACAACTGAGACCACAACAACCGAAAGCACCACAACTGGCACCACAACTCCTGAAAGTACCACAACAATTGAGACCACAACAACCGAAAGCACAACAACTGGCACCACAACACCTGAAAGTACCACAACAACTGAGACCACAACAACAGAAAGCACCACAACTGGCACCACAACTCCTGAAAGTACCACAACAACTGAGACCACAACAACCGAAAGCACAACAACTGGCACCACAACTCCACAAAGTACCACAACTGAGACCACAACAACCGAAAGCACCACAACTGGCACCACAACTCCAGAAAGTACCACAAGTGAGACCACAACAACTGAAAGCACCACAACTGGCACCACAACTGAGAGCACAACAACTCAAAGTACCACAACTGGCACCACAACTTCAGAAAGCACCACTACTGGCACCACAACTGCTGAAAGTACCACAGCTGAAACAACAACAACCGAAAGCACCACAACTGGCACCACAACCGAGACCACAACAACCGAAAGCACCACAACTGGCACCACAACTCCTGAAAGTACCACAACAAGTGAGACCACAACAACCGAAAGCACAACAACTGGCACCACAACTCCTGAAAGTACCACAACAAGTGAGACCACAACAACCGAAAGCACAACAACTGGCACCACAACTCCTGAAAGTACCACAACAACTGAGACCACAACAACAGAAAGCACAACAACTGGCACTACAACTCCTGAAAGTACAACAACAACTGAGACCACAACAACTGAAAGCACAACAACTGGCACCACAACTCCTGAAAGTACCACAACAACTGAGACCACAACAACCGAAAGCACAACAACTGGCACCACAACTCCTGAAAGTACCACAACAACTGAGACCACAACAACCGAAAGCACAACAACTGGCACCACAACTCCTGAAAGTACCACAACAACTGAGACCACAACAACAGAAAGCACAACAACTGGCACCACAACTGAGACCACAACAACTGAAAGCACAACAACTGGCACCACAACTCCTGAAAGTACCACAACAACTGACACCACAACAACCGAAAGCACAACAACTGGCACCACAACTCCTGAAAGTACCACAACAACTGAGACCACAACAACAGAAAGCACAACAACTGGCACCACAACTCCACAAAGTACCACAACTGAGACCACAACAACCGAAAGCACCACAACTGGCACCACAACTCCTGAAAGTACCACAACAACTGAGACCACAACAACCGAAAGCACAACAACTGGCACCACAACTCCTGAAAGTACCACAACAACTGAGACCACAACAACAGAAAGCACCACAACTGGCACCACAACTCCTGAAAGTACCACAACAACTGAGACCACAACAACCGAAAGCACAACAACTGGCACCACAACTCCACAAAGTACCACAACTGAGACCACAACAACCGAAAGCACCACAACTGGCACCACAACTCCAGAAAGTACTACAACTGAGACCACAACAACCGAAAGCACCACAACTGGCACGACAACAACAGAAAGCACCACAACTGGCACCACAGCTCCAGAAAGTACCACAAGTGAGACCACAACAACAGAAAGCACCACAACTGCCACCACAGCTCCAGAAAGTACCACAAGTGAGACCACAACAACCGAAAGCACCACAACTGGCACCACAACTCCTGAAAGTACCACAACAACTGAGACCACAATAACCGAAAGTACCACAACTGGCACCACAACTGCAGAAAGTACCACAACTGCGACCACAACAACCGAAAGCACCACAACTGGCACCACAACTCCAGAAAGTATCACAACTGAAATCACAACAACAGAAAGCACCACAACTGGCACCACAACAACAGAAAGCACCACAACTGGCACCACAACTCCTGAAAGTACCACAACTGAGACAACAACAACCGAAAGCACCACAACTGGCACCACAACTGAGACCACAACAACCGAAAGCACCACAACTGGCACCACAACTCCTGAAAGTACCACAACAACTGAGACCACAACAACCGAAAGCACAACAACTGGCACCACAACTCCTGAAAGTACCACAACAACTGAGACCACAACAACAGAAAGCACCACAACTGGCACCACAACTCCTGAAAGTACCACAACTGAGACCACAACAACCGAAAGCACAACAACTGGCACCACAACTCCACAAAGTACCACAGCTGAGACCACAACAACAGAAAGCACCACAACTGGCACGACAACAACAGAAAGCACCACACACAACTGGCACCACAACTGAGACCACAACAACCGAAAGCCCCAACTGGCACCACAACTCCTGAAAGTACCACAACATTTGAGACCCACAACAACCGAAAGCACAACAACTGGCACCACAACACCTGAAAGTACCACAACAACTGAGGACCAAAACAACAGAAATCACCACAACTGGCCCACAACTCCTGAAAGTACCATCACCAAACTGAGACCACAACAACCGAAAGCACAACAACTGGCACCACAACTCCACAAAGTACCACAACTGGCACCACAACTCCAGAAAGTACCACAAGTGAGACCACAACAACTGAAAGCACCACAACTGGCACCACAACTGAGAGCACAACAACTCAAAGTACCACAACTGGCACCACAACTGCTGAAAGTACCACAGCTGAAACAACAACAACCGAAAGCACCACAACTGGCACCACAACCGAGACCACAACAACCGAAAGCACCACAACTGGCACCACAACTCCTGAAAGTACAACAACAACTGAGACCACAACAATCGAAAGCACAACAACTGGCACCACAACTCCTGAAAGTACAACAACAACTGAGACCACAACAACCGAAAGCACCACAACTGGCACCACAACTGAGAGCACAACAACTCAAAGCACCACAACTGGCACCACAACTCTTGAAAGTACTACAACAGTGGCCAGCACAACTGAGAGCACAACAGAAAGCACTACCAACAGCACCATCGTTTCAGTAAGTGTTTAAACATAATCAGAACATTGTGCATCACTATCATAGAAGGCAACACCAAAGTCACAATGGGCCTCTTTCATCAGTTAAACTTAAAAATGATTGCAGATTTGAATGTAAATTCCTACAAGTTCTATGTGTGATTAATTAATAATGTTTTAGTACTTTTCCACCTAAAGTTTACAGATTGGTTATTAGTTTACATTCTTAATTAGCTGTTACTAAATGGTCTGTCTCTAAAAGTGAGGGGGACGTGTCTTAAATATCATGTACTGTCATCATGGCAAAGATAAAAGAAATCACTTTTTATCGCCAAACTATTATGTTTAGAAATGTGTTGAAAAATCTGGTTACTGTCCAACACTAATTGTGTATTTGGGGGGGGGGGGATTTATAAGGGGGCTAATAATTCATGAGGGTTAAGGCTTCAACCGTATATATACACACACATGGTGCAGCTGGAACGGCATACGCTGCGTAAAACATATGCCACAGTAGTTGGTTGTTTATTCTGCTGTGGTGACCCCTGATAAGACTAATCTAGAGAAAAATGAATGGATATATAAATATCTCATCAGAAGCATGTTACAGTAGGACAATTCACTGTTGTGATGCAGCAAACAAGTTAAGATTCAGTACTTTTTTTCGCTGGTAGGTTTTCATGACCTTCAAAAGGTTGTGTGTGGACATAAAAACAACTTTTAACCTAGTTGGTCCTCCCGTGTGATGAGATTTCTGCCTTTCTATCTTGATCTTCAGACTCACACTGACTTATTGTTCTCATCTGGGCTATTCTGTAAAGTGTCTGAAATTCGCCATCTTTTACATGCTAATAAATAGCATTCCATCTTGATAGCGGATAGTCTGACTTGTTAACACTAATGTGCGCAATACATAAGCATGACTAACCCTCCCTTCCCGTAATGTCAGTTATATGTGTAGATCGTTTAAATAAGATAAATGAGGTCCAATATTTCTAAGTACCTCTACCAAACCACACAGATCCTGACAGAGTATGCATGTACTGCCAGATTAATTGTATGTTTTTTTCAACATAGCTATCATTGATCCATATTGTTCCTTCTTTTTACAGACGTAACGTGGAGATTTCCAGGACCACAGGTCTATGTTCGTCATGGATTGCTGCTTTAATCACACCTGAGATCTCAAACTTTCTTCTATTTTTGTCAAACACTTACCACTAATTTAAAATGTCTAAAAAATTATTTATTTATGTATTTATTTGTTATATCTATTTAACATATTTTATCAATGTCTATACAGTAATAATGACTTTTTAGTGGTCATAATCATCCCTTTAGTATGGTGACATATGACTGAATGTGATCATTGCTTCCCACAATTGTAAAAAAAAATATATATATATATTGTACAAATATACGCTTGTCAAATTATTGCTGTAATGGGTAATAAATTATTTTCACATAAAGAATTGTCTACAGTATTTTATATTTTTTGTTATTGGAGAAAACCTTGTTTTAGTTTGGCAGAAATTAAAGTTTTTAATTATTTTAATTTTAGTTTTTAAGTCCATATTATTAACACCCTTAAAAGGCACCTATTTTACCCCTTTTACAAGATGTAAGATAAGAATTTGGTGTCTCCAGAATGTGTCTGTAAAGTTTCAGCTCAAAATAACCATCAGATTGTTTACTATATAATGTAGAATGTGTCCATTTTGGTGTCTGAGAACAGTGTAGCTGTTTTTGTAGCCTGTGGCTTTAAATCCAAATGAGCTCCCCGTCCACCGCTCCAACGCTCGTGTCTGCTTCTCATGCATTATGTCTGATAGACAGCCGTCAGTGATAAAGAAAGACACAGATAAGCTGAAATATAAAATTATTTCATGTATTTGTGGTGAAGTTTATTCAAGCCTTTCTGAAATGATGAGTCACACACAAATGCCATTCGCAGTACACACACACACACACACACACACACACACACAAACTGTTACATTCTATGGTGTTTGAATGTATAATTGTGTTTGGTTTCTGCTCAACCCCCCATCCCCCACCCACCCTGTTTCTCAGCTAGGTGTTGATGAGAGGAAGTTGATTGATTGCACCTGCTACTCGTTGCCCGGCAAGCTTAAAAGCCTGCCAGTTGCAAGCCACATTGAAGCTTGCTTCCAGAGTGTGGTCTCTCTCCTGCTTGGTGGTTTTGTTGAGAAATTATTGTTGCTGTTGTGCTTAACTTGTTGAAGTTAAAAATCAGTTGTAAAAGCTTTTGAAACTACTTGAACTATGTTCTTGACAATTAACTTTGTGATTGGATGCCATAGGAAGGTGGGTGCCATTTTATTTCTAAAACCCTTTTTCTCTTCAGTTAGGGAGTTAGTGTACATTTCTGTTGTTGGTTTAATTTTACTTAGTCACTTTAAATAGTTTTACTCACTAACTAGCTAGAGTGTACTTTTGTTTGTTGTTTTGGCCTTTCCCCCTCCTGAAGTCTATTTTTGCTTCCCAGTTTTGTTTTACTATTGTATATTTCTGTTAATAAATTATTTAACTTGAATTTGGTGTGTTGCGTGAAGGCAGGGGACTGATCCACACTCACCCCAACCAACATTTAAAACTTTTCACTATTGCTCCCACTCCTAGACATTTAACATCAGAGACGTTACAAAACGCATTTACTGGCACCATCAGGGCCTCAAAACGGGAGAGATTTGTATCATATTTTAACGTCAAAATAAGTTTAAAAAAAGAGACTTGTGTTTCCATCACCCCAATATGACTGTGGACACACTACACACACTTCTGTCCAAACAGCTTACACGAGTTGCTCTTCATCATAGATGCGCTTTAAGAGTTTTTTAATAAAATCATTGTCTGCTGAACAAGCTACTGCTGTCCAATGACTTTACAAAAAATCCGAACTTGCCTTTAAGTCTTTAATTATACTTTAAGCTGAATACTATAATCTTGTAAATACCAAGTAAATTAATGTCCTGTCATCATGGCAAAGACAAAATGTAATAGTTAATAGAAATTAGTTATTAGAACTATTGTTAACCTATCCTGCTCTTTCCCCGAGTATGGTTGGAGATAGCAGGGGAGATTCATTTACTGCTCCAGGAACATTAACTTCGGGGTTAACTCCCTTCTATTCAGTTGCAGCTGGTGAACGAATGAATTTACACGCAATTTAGTCCAAGCATTTATTACTCTCAAGTGATAACCATCACCAAAAAGGAAACATCACAGAAAACTGTCTGGTTGAAACCGCAATATTGTCTCTCTCTCTCTTCTCTCACACACACACACACACACTGAACGCAGCCACCCTCTTAAAGGACACACACCGCTTTACAACACTGTAAGGATGGCTATATCTCTCCATAATATTAAACCCTGAAAACGATTATGGAACTCCACACGAGACAAGACCACGAGAATGGTCAAGCACTAAAACAATAAACTTTTTAATCTGAGAAGAAGATCAGCTAGAAAACCAGTTGTTCAGGTTGTCTCGGTCATGCATCCTGAGGCCCCCTCTTTGACCTGGACTTCACCTTCTCCACCAGAGCAGCTCACTCACATTCCACACAGAATGTTTAAGTTTTTAATATGGTGTATCTTGTGGCTTTATATTCATGTTTGGTGTCATTTTAAATGTCTCTGTTTGATTGGTAAAGTGGTCCTAATTTCACTGTAATATTTTACAATCTCTCTTATATCAGTTAATTTGGGGTTTGACTTTGATAAGATCTTTTCCAGATGCTCCACTCCAGGGAAAACGGTCTTTACATCAACTCATGACCAGGCAAGAGGCTTGATAAAGCTTTTATTGTCTTGTATTTATGATGATTTGAGTATTTAGGCAAAGGGTGCAGAAGTGTTTGGGGGATTCTGTAGGCAGGATAACCCATTGCAGTTTGTGAGTCTCTGAGCTCTGCATCAGGACTCATATGCTGCAATGTATTTCTACACGGTCAGGTATTAATCTCTAACTCTTAAATGGATCTTTAAATAATTGATGTTGTACAATCTTTTAAATCAAGTAGATTTTTTAGGCTGATGTTTCCGCAGCCTACGACCAGGATTACGACCAGTCATACATTCAGGCTCAATGGATGGAGCATGGGCACAGCATAAGAGACCTGTTGATTTCTGACAATCACTGACTTAGTATGATATAATCTAGGGACTAATCTAGGGACTCTTTCTTTAAGTATGTGCAAGCATGGGGCGGCATATTGTTACTTAAAGGAAATTAGCTTATCTGCTAAGAATCGGTACTGGCGAGGATGAGCAGATAAAACTGGCCAGCATACTGACTCTAAGCGACTTTGGGTAAACTATGAACCATTAACTGAAAATAAGGATTTATTAGGTTCATCAACCTAAATTAGATCTAATCACAACCTATAAGGCAATCAGCTTAAATTTGATGAATCTAAATCTAAAATTATTATAAATTGGAGTCAGATTAAAATTCGGAGTTGGAAACAAATTAAAATAAATTTTAAGGAATAAAAATATTTCTTTTCACATGTGCTAAAAGGCTCACACGCATTTAACCTACACCCATGCTGGTAGTTCTGTCATAGGACTAATAGATGGACCCTTACAACACTATTATGCAGAGTTGGTAAAAGTACACACATCTCTTACTCAAGTAAAAGTACAGAAACTCATGTTTAAAACAACTCTGGTAAAAGTTGGAGTACTCACTACACTTTTCTCAAGTGTACTCAAGAGTACGCAAGTAAAAGTAAAGAAGTACAGTCTGAAATATGTACTTATGTAAAAAGTATTCATTACTATACCTATTTTAGTTTTCATGGTGATAACTACACTGCACATCATGTATCTATACAAAATTACTTTCTGGTGGTCAGCTCTTTAAATGGTGTAAAGTATCCCACACTGTTGTGTCTTATAACAATAAAAATCATATAAATATACATTTGACCACCCCTATAACTGTTAACTATAACATATCATTACAAATGCATGATAACACCCAGCATATTAGACTCATAAGTATTTTTAGAGACGCCTATGTTTGCAAATGAAAGTTACCAGCATGAGAGCCTATCTCATAATCATCCATTTTTTGGAACAAGTACATAAATTTCCCACTGTTTGGCAAAATTAAGCATTTTATATGTATTGAAATAGGTTTTCTTGGAAAAATCGCTTGTCTGCAGTGTGCTAACGTGTTCCGGAAATCCCTGAAAATGAAGTGAATCTATTTTAATTTAAAGTTAAGGTTTAAATCTAAGTGCTTAGATTTCGTTTAAAGTGCTTGAAACTGATTGCACATGTCCTTATTTTGCTTTCATAATAATGTATCTTTCTAAATATTTACCTATTTAATTTAAATGTATTTATTTTTTTATTTTGCCTTTGCATAAAATGTCTACTGGAGTCCGCACGTGTGCCTATTGCATAATCTGCGCAGATAGCGCACTATCCCACCTCGACCATTTTAAAGCAGTAGTGTGTTTCTTCACAACCGTGGCTTAAAGATAAATGCTATAAATGCTTGGCAAAATTATATCAATTGAATCAAAAAGCCGTTCAAATTGCGCAATGACAAGAAATAATATAGATCGCGCCACAAAACACATTAAAATGAAAGTAACGAGCCAGATTTAAAACTGTAAGGAGTAGAAAGTACAGATATTTGTGTAAAAATGTAAGAAGTAAAAGTAAAAAGTTGTCAGAAAAATAAATAGTGGAGTGAAGTACTGACTAGAAAAATCTACTTACGTACAGTAACGAAGTATTTGTACTTTATTACGGCCCATCTCGGCTTTTATGTATAAAAAATGGTAGAAAAAAAACTTCTCTCCATTAAACTACACTTGGAAAATACAGAAATATTTGAAAAATAAATAATACCATTATATATATTTATAAAATTACTTATATTTGCATTCAAATATGTTTTATATGTTCAGTACATTCAAACATGCTATACATTCCTATGGTGGACTTTAAATATTACACACAAGAAACAAACATTTGCATTAGATTTTTTATTTAGTCCCATAATTTATAGAAAACATCCCAGTGCTTCCCACACAGACTTCACTTGAGTGGGCAACCCAGGTATATTAATGGCCTCTCAAGTATATTTGGTGACATTTATTTTTCATCCTTTTGCACTTTTTTGTATCCGCCCAATAGCCAAACATCCCCAATCGATTAACTGGAGTAAAACCTCCTCTCGCCCTACACGTTTCTACTTTTCATTGTGTGATCTTTGATCTAAACGACTCTTTTTCTAAGAAACTTTTCTATATACTCAGAGAGGAGGACATTACATCTAAACTGGCTGCAATATATCTGTACACCATTAGAAATGGTTAATCAACTCATTTGCCTGATTTAAATTTATATTCTTGTAACCAGGGACGCTGCTGGGGAGGGAGTTAAGATGATTCTAAGGGCCCACGCCATTTTGGGCCCCAAAAGATACTCCAGAGGCCCCCCTTGCTCTTAACTTTCGTCCACAAGACCCCCATCCTCTTCACTTACGTTTTATGCAAATGCTTTCATAGGGCCCGTACCAGCCAGTGGCACCCCGGCTTGTAATTACTATACTTTTTATTCCATAGATGTGTTTATTCCTTTATGTCATTTATTTCTCATTTGCTGTATATATATATATATATATATATATATATATATATATATATATATATATATATATATATATATATATATATATATATATACATATATATATATATATATATATATATATATATATTTTTTTTTTTTTTTTTTTTTTTGATGATGATGTTAATATATTACATTACAGATGAACTTTTTAAAAAGCATTTAAAGACACCTTTTTGGTCAAGCTTTTATTTAACAGTATTGGTGTTTGTGTATTTGGATTTTTAATATGTTTGAACATGTCTTCTTTTATTGTCATGTGTTCTTTTAGTTGTTTTCTCTTATTGTAAAGCACTTTGTGACTCAATGTCTGGGAAAGGTGCTATATAAATAAACCTTTACTTACATACATAATTTATACATATCTAACATGCTTTGACAATACTGTACAAAATGTCAGCAGCAGATTTTCCTGTCAGCGGGTGCACATGGCTCCTGAATACAAGTAAAACAAATAGTGGATAACCGTCTTTAAAAAGTAAAAAATAAACCTTCAACCCATTGAAAAGAAGCAGTGTATATAAATAAAAATATTGTTAAAATCACTTTTTTTGTCACATGTAGAAAACGGTTCGTTTCAATCCGGCTACCTCCACAAGTATATATCAAACCTATGGGAAGCACCAACCATTAGGCAATATTAATCATATTATTCATTTTACACAACTCTTGTTTTTATTGTCAAGGCTTTATTTTTTTATTGATACACTTTTAAACAGAAGACTTCTATGTCTTGTGTATAGTCACTTAATGAAAACATTATAATCAGCAATTCAGTTTGTCCGATTTTCAATTTGTCTGATCACCCCCACAGACCAATCATTTTACCATAGTAGTTTACTTATTAATCAGTGTTTGTGCACATATGTGAACAGGAACATCCCTTCATTTATAATACACAAATTTATTAGACAGAAGTACTGTGAAGTCAAAAAGAAGCTGAGCTGTCAATCAATCCAGCCTGGGATTCCCTGCGTTTATTTCTGCTCCGCTGATCTTCCTCCTGCAGTATTCATAGTCTCATCAATAGATCATCGCTCTGACTTTCACCCAATTAAAACAGAAATCTCCCCTACGCTCTCACATGATTGGTTGCATGAATAATGTTGTGATGTATGGATGTTACCCATTGACGAATGCATAATTTAAGGGGTAGCAATTACAGCATTGAGTAGATGAAATATTGTGGAATATTGTGTGCAGAATTTCACCGCAAATATCAAAACAACTCCCAAATACATTTAAATGGATAATAAAAGGAACTGTCCAACTAGAAGACACGGTAATAATTGAAGTGTATTCTAGTTCAACCAATTAATAAATCAATAGAATTTTAAACATCAGAAGTTAATTTTAAGCAATTGTTGTAATCTTAAGCAACCAGTCTCTCACAGCAGCTCATTTCATGCATCTATACATTTTAAGACCTCCATATGTACAATATAATTCATTCTGCATAATTAAAAGCATGGTTGTATGAATAATGTTATGATGTATGTGATGTTACTCACTGACAGATGCATAATTTAAGCGGTAGCCATTACAGCATTGAGTAGATAAAATACTGTGCTTCTTTGCCTACAGAATTACAAAGCAAATATCAAAATAACAACTTACAATTACATTTAAACAAACGAAGAATAAAAGAGGGAACAGTCCAACTAGGAGACACAATAATAACTGAAGAGTATTCGAGTTCAACCAATTAATAAATCAATAGATCAACAGGTTATTTTAAGTTCTAATTATTACCATATTATGCAACCATATTTAAGACTGTGTTAAAAGTCTACCACAGCAGCTCATTTCATGCATCTATACATTTTAAGACCTCCATATGTACAGTATAAGTCATCCTGCATAAATAAAAGCATGGTTGCAAAAATAATGTTATGATGTATGTGATGTTACTCATTGACAGATGCATAATTTAAGCGGTAGCCATTACAGCATTGAGTAGATAAAATACTGTGCTTCCTTGCCAACAGAATTTCAAAGCAAATATCAAAAGAACAACTTACAATTGCATTTATACAAACAAAGAATGAAAGAAGGAACAGTCCAACTAGGAGACACAATAATAACTGAAGTGTATTCGAGTTCAACCAATTAATAAATCAATAGATCAACAGGTTATTTTAAGTTCTAATTATTACCATATTATGCAACCACATTTAAGACTGTGTTAAAAGTCTACCACAGCAGCCCATTTCATGCATCTGCAATTATTATCTACTATAGTAGCCTATAGCCTATAAAAAAGGTCAATATTGCCTTGTTGTCTCTCATCTCATGCAATGCATGTGCATTGAACTGCAAATAACAGAGAAAATGAATTAAAATAATATAGGCTAGAATTAAAATAATATAGCCCACTTTGCAGCTTTCTTTTAAATTATAGTAGGCTTAAATAAATATAGCGTCAGACCATTTATCAGTGTTTCTCTGGTAATGTCTTTAAATAAATAAATATTTAGGCCTATTTACTTATTCATTTATTATTTATGTACAGTAATTGAGACTTAAATGCGATAGTAAAATATAATCAACAATGAAAATGTAAATGAAAACTGTAAATGGAAACGGAAATGAAAAAATTTATTTACTGACTGTCTTAGTCCTATCACTTTAAAATAACCCTGTACATCTCTCTACATTTAGGCTAAAATACTGCTTAATTTTTTTTATTAAAATTTTTTATTTATTTATTTATTTATTTATTTATTTATGTTTACTTATTTGTAAGTATGTTTGCACTTTCATGTTAGTTTGTATTTTATTTCTTTAATTTTACTTTCTAAAATGAATCCTCATTTCACTTAAGCTTACAATGATAACAAAGCTTGTTAACAAAGTTTTTAATGATTAATGAAGGAATTGTGATGCTTTGTTTCATCGTCAATCACAAGTAGCTGAATAAGTGTAGGCTATTTCTGTCCGTTCCCATTCCGTCCCTTTGTGCCCCCTAGCGGCAAACTGCGGTCATACCTAAAACACGTTCTTACTCCTTTAGAGCAGCGGCGGTACAAGGTGAGGCGTTAATGCTCATATTAATTTGTCATCTACTGTACATCATAAGACCACTGTATGTACACTATAATTCATCCTCCATAATTAAAAGCATAGTTGCATAAGTAATGGTATGATGTATGTAATGTTACCCACTAACAAATGCACAATTTAAGCGGTAGCCATTACAGCATTGAGAAGATAAAAATATTGTAAAATTTTTAAGAATTTTAAAGCAAATATCAAAAGAACAACTTATAAATACACTTTAACAAACAAACAAACAAACAAACAAACAAACAAACAAACAAACAAAGAACAGTCCAACCAAGAGATCTTGCAGCTCATTTCATACATCCATACATTTTAGGACCAACGTATGCATGAATCATTCGGCATAATTAAAAGCATGGTTGCATAAATAATGTTATGATGTATGTGATGTTACTCATTGACAGATGCATAATTTAAGCGGTAGCCATTACAGCATTGAGTAGATAAAATACTGTGCTTCCTTGCCTACAGAATTTCAAAGCAAATATCAAAATAACAACTTACAATTACATTTATACAAACAAAGAATGAAAGAAGGAACAGTCCAACTAGGAGACACAATAATAACTGAAGTGTATTCAAGTTCAACCAATTAATAAATCAATAGACCAACAGCAAAAGCCAATCGTTGCAATATTAAGCAACCACATTTACAACACTTGTGTTAAAAAGTCTGTAACAGCAGCTCATTTCATGCATCCATACATTATAAGGTCACCGTATCTATAATTCATCCTCGAGAATTGAAAGCAGGTCTACCTGAACCTCATAGATCAGTGCATAATTATGCAGTTTTGCCTTTAATTATGCTATATTAAAAGTGAAAATCTAAACTAAAAGTAACAGAATATTATGATAGTCAGCATCATCTGATCTCCGTTAAGCAGCTTTTCTAAACAAAGCAAACAAACATACACCCAGAGTCCTACCTTTGTTGAATTATCCTTTGCTTTACCAGGAACTCACAAGTGGGACAGACTCCCCACAGAGCTGAAAGATAAATAAATAAATAAATAAATAAATAAATAAATAAATAAATAAATAAATAAACAAAAAATATCACCCTGAATGAAAATAAAAATATGGTGAAACTGAAAAAAATGCACTGAAGCATCAAAATTGTGATCATTTATAGTTTATAATTGATAAATATGGCAAGATAGGCTGTAATTTTGTGTTTAAAAATGTCTTAGTCTATTTCTTTTTTCGTATTGTATCCATTGTGCTTAGTTTGATTCATTAAATGGATAGATCACCTAAAATAATGAATACATAAATAAATAAATAAATAAATAAATAAATAAATAAATAAATGAAAACTGTCCAAATACAGTACATAGCATATGTATTTCACAAAGCAACACCAATAGAGTAAGCTCTTTGTTACAGTAAAAGCTTCTAAATAAAATTTATTAATTTTACTTTCATAGACATAATTTTGTTCCAAAAGCGTGAGGCGAAATATTTTATACATTTATAATTTTTGTTTACACTTTATAATAAATACACTCTATAAATAATTTAAGCATTAGCAAATTGTTAATTCATCATTTGTTAAGCATTAACCCTACATAAATAAGACATTAATAAGAGGTTTATAACTATACAGCTACAAATGCTGTTACTTGACTTATAAGCACATTACATTGTTGCTGATTCATTTTTCATCACTAAATTAAGTACTGTCATTTAATTTTGGCATATTGCTTCCTAAAATGAGTCAATTATTTGTTTTTGCTTGTCTAGACCAGTGTTTCCCAACCCTGTTCCTGAAGGCACACCAACAGTACACATTTTCAACCTCTCCCTATTCAAAAACACCTGAATCAAATCATCAGAACATTAGAAGAGACTTGAAAACCGGAAATGAATGGTTCAGATAAGGGAGACATCCAAAAGATGTACTGTTGGTGTGCCTTCAGGAACAGGGTTGGGAAACACTGGTCTAGACTATATTTCTTGATATTAGAAATAAAACAAAAAATCTTAGTTAGAAAATCATTTTTTTGGCAGTGTACAGCCTAATCATAAGCAGAGACAAGCTTCTCTGTCTTCAACTCAGCAGCAACTTTAATTAGAGAGATTTCCCTCTGAACGGTTCGAAACGAGACGAAATAATAGAGGGAAAAATCAACATGACACTGTGATTGATTGCCTCTAAGTCCACCTGACACTGAAATGAGAATGTGTTTGACGACGAGCTGCTTCTTTCTAGATGTGAAATTCAAATGCTGGTGTCTGCTAGTCGTCACACACGCTGTGAGGCTGAACGCTCCAGCACAGGCACTCTGTCTCTGTCACACAACACTGAGATCCACACCTGACGGACTGATCTCATCTCACCTGTGCAGAGATCAGACCCACAGCACTGCTCACCATCAACAGAAACACTTCAGACACATCTAAGCTGCTGGACGCTAAATCTAGGAGAAGCGGTCGTAAAATCTTAAAGCTTATGATCAGATGTGGAAAGAGTATACTGAAAAATGATCCTCAAGTGAAAGTAGCATTATGTGCCAAAAAAACGTAGAGCAGGTGAAGTATTTGTTGTAAATAAATTTAAATAGAGTTAAAAGACATGCAGTATAGATAGGTGAATTGTATAAACTAAATTAGATTGTAGATTTGATTAGATTCAACTTATTATTATTACACATGTACAAGTTCAAGGCAACGAAATGCAGTTTCGGTCTAACCAGCAGTGCAATAGCAGCAAGTGCAGGATACAGGTATAAGTTATAAAGTGCAGTTATAGGAAAACTCTGGTAATATTTACAGATGGATGTACTATCAACATTATATACAGGTTGTATTAGCTATGAACAGATTTACAATAAATGAATATATGTACAGGATGCTATTAATAATCAGGAGTGTGCAGATAGATAAACATAATTACAAATGTCCATGTGCAGTGGGTATGTACAGTTCAAGTAAATGAATCAGTGCAATGAATATGTGCAAACTTTAAATGTGCAAATGTTAAATAGTGCAGTGATTGTGAGGAGTATAAGTTAGAGGAGTGTGGGGGGGTGTATTGGGGGGGCAAAAGCGTCAGTGAGGGGCAGAGTTCAAAAGGGAGACAGCTCTGGGGAAAAGGCTGTTCCTCAGCTTTTGGCCATAGTGTGTGAATGAGAGTGTGTATGTAGGTTTTCCAGCACTGGGGGTTTGTGAGTTAGTGTACTCTCAATGCTGGGTTGTGGATTAAAGGGCACCCGCTGCATAAAACATATGCCAGAATAATTGGTGGTTCATTCCTCCGTAGCGACCCCTGATAAATCAGGGACTACACTAAAGGAAAGGGAGTGGGTGAGATCCACTTCAAAATACACTTTAGTGTAAGATAACTTAAATAATCGACAACAGTCAGTAAATGTTTATGAATGTGCACTTAGAGCAGGGGTCACCAATCTCGGTCCTGGAGGGCCGATGTCCCTGCAGGGTTTAGCTCCAACTTGCCTCAACACACCTGGCTGGGTGTTTCAAGTATACCTAGTAAGACCTTGATTAGCTCATTCAGGTGTGTTTGATTAGGGTTGGAGCTAAAATCTGCAGGACACCGGCCCTCCAGGAACAAGTTTGGTGACCCCTGACTTAGAGGATGCTGTGCTGTTTTGTACTTTTAAGAAATTTGTGTGGAAAACTGTAACATTTTGGAAATTTGCTGAATTTAATTTGTGATTAGCTTTATAGTGCCTCATTACACTCACAAAGTATTGTTTAAGTCAAACAGACCAGTGACCCATTTTAGCGTCCTGTCCCACAAGCTGAAAACCATTACTGTAAATATTACTGTATGGTACTGGATTTTAGTGGATAAAAAGTTGCTTTTGTCAAATTGTTAGCTAAATCTAAAACTGGTATGAGATCAAATATAACTATTAGATAAATAAGAAGAAATTCCAACTCAAATGTAAATTAGAAATGTTGCCTTGGCAAGTAATCTAGGCTGGACTACTGTAATGCACTGTTTGCTGGCTGCCCAGCATCCTCTATTAACAAACTTCAATTAGTACAAAATGCAGCTGCCAGAGTTCTTACCAGGTCTAGAAAATTTGATCACATCATCCCCCCCAATTTTATCCTCCTTACACTGGCTGCCTGTTAAGTTTCGTATTGAATTTAAAATATTGCTTCTTACATATAAAGCTTTAAATAATCTAGCTCCTGTTTTTTCTAACCAACCTTCTGTCTTACTACAATCCAACTCGCTCTTTAAGGTCTCAAAACTTAAGGCTTCTGGTAGTACCTAGAATAGCAAAGTGGAGTAAAGGAGGTCGAGCCTTCTCATTTATAGCTCCTAAACTCTGGAATAGCCTTCCTGATAACGTCCGAGGCTCAGACACACTCTCCCAATTCAAAACTAGATTAAAGACCTATCTGTTCAGTAAAGCATACACTTAGTGCACCACTTAGGGGGCTTCCACACAGGTTCTGCATCTTGTTGATATACACTGTGAACATCAGCTACGCTAATTATTTTCTTTATTCTCCATTTCCACCTGGGGATACTCTTCCCGAGGCCCTCAGACTACGCAGAGTCACTGATTCGATCCAAGACCAACGACGAGATGATCCCAAGGTTTCCATATCCTGGACCAGGCCGTATTCTGAGCAGCTACTGTGGTGGTCATGGAAGAGTGGAGAACATGAGACTGATTCCTGTGACGCTCCAGAGACAGACGAGTCTTCGCTGAGGCCAGCTTCCAGCCTCCGCTACTGAGACTACAGCTCTGCACAAGACGTTTGGCCAGCGGAGAAATTAAAATGATCGTGCCCAACTGAGCCTGGTTTCTCTCAAGGTTTTTTTTCTTCACTACCGCCATTAGTGAAGGTTTTTTTCCCTCTCCGCTGTCGCCACTGGCTTGCATGGTTCGGGATCTGTAGAGCTGCGCATCGTTGGATTTGCTCTTCAATATTTGGACTCTCAGTAGTGATTATTAAACCACACTGAACTGAGCTCAACTGAACTGAACTTAAACACTACAAACTGAACTACACTGTTCCTATTTACTATATACTATGACCTTTTATGTGAAGCGCTACACAAATAAAGGTGAATTGAATTGAATTGATCATACTGTAAAAAAAAAAAAAAAAAACAACATGTATACATTTATTTGTTATGGCTGTCACGTTACTTAGACAGAGAGGATCCAAAAGCAAGTATTTAATGATGAACAAAAGGAAGAAAGTATCAAAGGATACCACAGGATGTTCTGGTGACAAGAAAGCACAAAACAAAAGAAAGCCACAGGTCACCACGAAGACATCAACGGACAGCGAGGGAATCTGGGGAACAATAGACAGGAACAAGGACAAACCAGCTGATAACCAAAACTGATAACCAGCAGTAACCACGGGCTGAAATATATAGTCAGCAAAAAAGGATCAGCTGGAGGATGATTACGTCAGCTGATGAGTCAGCTGATAGAAAGCACGTCGTCCACACAAAAGGTAAACAAATCACACACCCTCGCACACGACAACACACAAGGCATGACACATAACAGAAAGAACACACAAAACCCATCAACCATGACAAGGGCACAAAATTATGAATTGTTTTAGAATAACTGAATTTAGTGTAAGTAACTTTATATAAGAAAGTAAGATATAATAGAAGTCTGTAATCTGCTGCTCTTCCTGTCCAACAGACAGGACGGTGTGGAAAACATCACAGTAGGAATCTCCATGGCTTTCTAATGTGCTAATAATAATGACAAAGTCCGGGTTTGATTATTATCAGAGATATTGCTTGAGTAAAGTACATTACAAAACAAAACCACTTCACTTGAATGGGTGTTCAATAAACTATTATAATCATGACATGACACATCTCACGAAGATTTTATGCATGCTTATGACAACTGTCACATTAAGTGTTATTAGCTCAGTTATGATCTTTTAAATGCAAGGGTTTTGTAAATTAAGGGGAAAGTATTCATTTTAGTGTGCAAGCAATTGAAAAAAAAACTGTAATGTCTGCAGACAATGCTCCAACAACAGACTCTCATCTGACTATAAAAATAAAGTGATACAGGAACACTGTTATAGTTTACTCACACACAAATTCATTGTGTAGTTGTTAGTTCAATCATTAAAGTTTGTTATTCATAATACTGTTTCTGTTATGGTTCATACAAGCGCAGAGAAATAGTACAGAAACCCTGTATAGAAATCTGATATATGGAAACGTGCAAATTACATATGACTTACAAAATAATTTTTGAATTTCATATATAACAATACAGCTGAAGTCAGAATTATTAGCCACCCTGAATTATTAGAGTTTATTTTTTCAACACATTTCTAATAACTGATTTCTTTTATCTTTGCCATGATGACAGTAAATAATATTAGACTAGATGTTCTTCAAGACACTTCTATACAGCTTAAAGTGACATTTAAAGGCTTAACTAGGTTAATTAAGTTAACTAGGCAGGTTAGGGTAATTAAGAAAGTTATTGTATAATGATGGTTTGTACTATAGACTATCAAAAAAAAACAAGCTTAAAGAGGCTTATAATGTTGACCTATAAATTATTCATAAAAAAATTAAAAACTGCTTTTATTCTAGCCGAACTAAAATATTATCAGACATACTGTGAAAGTTTCTTTTCTCTGTTAAACATCATTTGGGAAATATTTAAAAAGAAAAAAAATCAAAGGGGGGCTAATAATTCTGACTTCAACTGTGTGTCAAAAATGTGTATATATATATATATATATATATATATATATATATATATATATATATATATATATATCTATATATATATATATATATATATATATATATATATATATGGCCCTACTGTTTCAACCATTGGAATAATAAATATGTGCATACATGTTCAAATATTTTAGATATCATATATGGCATAATGGCAATATATGAACACAAATATAAAAATTAAAGCTATTTTATATGAATATATATGTACATATTTATAACTCCTATTGTTAGTGAAAATATATTTTTTTTAAATATATGCCACTGAACTGAACTAAACTCAATGTCAGCTGTGAAAGCTGAACTGAAGTTGTTTTAAAGTACCTGTTATTTATCTTTGTTAAGCTGCTTTGACACAGTCTACATTGCAAAAAGTGCTATAGAAAAGATGAACTGAATTGTGCAAAATAAGACAATTCAACATCAAATTAAATAGTGTTATTTTGAACAGGTGATTTTAGTTCAGTGAGCAAAGTATCTTTGATTTAAGTCTATTGTATCCAAGCATTAAAAAAAAAAAGTTATTTTGCAAAATTGTGCAATTTTGTTAAAAAACTGTATATGTAAAATAAATGCAAAAAAATCATATATATAAATATACAGAGTAAAAAATAATAATATTTTTAATATTTCTTTTTAATGATTTTTTTAATCCCCCCCCACCACATTTATTTGTTATTATTAAGTTTTTTTCTACATTTATTGTATTTATTTTCACATATTTATTATTTACACATTTATTTCTTAGTTTATTTATATATTAATCTAATTATTTACATTATCAATATGTCATGTCATGTTTTTGCAATAACTAGAGTGTATTTTATTGCTGAAAATTGTTCAATCATTCATAAACCATTTCCCTCTCCGCTGTCGCCACTGGCTTGCATGGTTCGGGATCTATAGAGCTGCGCATCGTTGGATTTGCTCTTTAATATTTGGACTCTCAGTAGTGATTATTAACCACACTGAACTGAGCTAACTGAACTGAACTTAAACACTACAAACTGAACTACACTGTTCCTATTTACTATGACCTTTATGTGAAGCTGCTTTGACACAATCTACATTGTATAAGCGCTATACAAATAAAGGTGAATTGAATTGAATTGAATAAACCAAGAAAGTAAGAAAGGTTTCTTTCTCACGTTTATAACAAATAAATAAGTCTTTCTATCTGGAATTATTTAGTGTTTGTACTGGAGTTAATTTTTTACCAAGATCTTATCTTATTTTTATGATTTATGAAGAAACAGAGAGACTATGTGAATCACAATCAGTGATTGTTAAACCTGTGGTGTAGGAGTATTAATTAAAGTTAATCTTTCAGTTTCTGAAGAAATCATAAAAGAAACAAGATTAGATTTTGACTCTCGAATACAAGCATAAAATAATTTGGTAGCACTTTACAATAAAGTTGCGTATGTTTTGTAATGTATTTAGTGACATCAACTAACAATGAACAATACATTTATTACAGAATGTTTTGTTTTGCTAATGTTAGCTGACAATTAGTTTAATATTGTTCATCTTTAGTTCATGTTAACTCACTGCACATTGACTGATGTTAACAAGAATGAATTTGGATGTTAATAATGCATTAGTAAATGTTAAACTATGATTAATCAATGCTGTATAGTATTGTTCATTATTAGCTTATGATAGTAAATACATTTACCAATGAAACATTACTGTAAGTTGACCCATAATTTCAGAAAGAGTGGTTCATTTGTTATGAGTGTGTGTGTGACTGGGAATTTTCTGACTGCCTTGGTTTATAGATGATTACACTTTATCTCAATTGCTAACACGCTATTACTGCAATGTAAAAAAACAAATCCTGGTTGCCTTAATTTTTTAAGCTGAATCAAATTAACTTTTTGAGTCCATTGAACTTACGTTATGTTAACTGACTGTTACGTTTTAAAGATGTTTTAGTGGGATGCTGTAACATTTAAGTGAGACAGGTGTAATGTGTGCGACAGATCAAGGATGAGGCAAAGAACCAATTCTCTATTTAAGCTTTTTACTCAATAGTTGAAAATTGTGGTTACAGTAATTGAAAGAAAAAAAGAAAATAAACATTTATAATTATCTTTAAACAAAAACAAAGAGTGTAAGCCAAATCAAAGAAATTAACAAAACAAAACGATCCTTAAAACTAAAGTCTAAACTAGGCGTCAAAAATAAATACAAATAAACACCGAGATCTTCAGTGTATACGACACCCGAACTAAACTAATTAAAGCTACAAAACTCAAATACACAACTGACAAAACACTCAAACTAATCTAACAAAACATCAATCTAAACTAAAACAAACCGGATAAATCGGTCCAAAGTTTAGAACCACACAACAACCATCACATTGTTACTTAAAGCCAACGAAGTTCAACAAGCAAACTCGAATTACCACAGTAAACTGAGATAATAAATCACTAAACAGCCGAAGGCATAGCACTATCAAATTGCGTGGAGCACAAATGGCACGCCGAGGCAGAGCGCACACCACACACTGGTCTGTCGAGGCTTTAAATCCTTGCGGCTCATCCGGGGATTGGTGGAACCGACTTCGTCATAATGATGATGGACAGAATGGTAAACCAATAAGAAACCTAAAGACTAAACAAGCAGAGAGGAGGGTAAAAAAAAATAGACAAAGAAAACATCAACATAACACAGCTTAAACTTAGTCACAGCTAACTTAAAACAGCTTGCATAACTTAAAGTGAAGTTAGGCCATGATGAACTTAGTTTTAAAAGTACAATCAACAAAACATATGCTGTCATGAGCGACGCAGTGGCGCAGTAGGTAGTGCTGTCGCCTCACAGCAAGAAGGTCGCTGGTTCGAGCCTCAGCTCAGTTGGCATTTCTGTGTGGAGTTTGCATGTTCTCCCTGCATTCGCGTGGCTTTCCTCCGGGTGCTCTGGTTTCCCCCACAGTCCAAAGACATGCGGTACAGGTGAATTGGGTAGGCTAAATTGTCCGTAGTGTATGAGTGTATGTGTGAATGTGTGTGTGGATGTTTCCCAGAGATGGGTTGCGGCTGGAAGGGCATCCGCTAAGTAAAAATTTGCTGGATAAGTTGGCGGTCAATCCGCTGTGGTTAATAAAGGGAATAAGCCAAAAAGAAATGAACGAATGAATGAATATGCTGTAATTAATCATATAATGTTTTTACACTGCGATTCAGTTGTTCTGATTGTTCTAATAAGCAATGATTCTCAAAACTCTGAACACAATGAACCTGTTTTCACACAAGTACCAGTTTTTTTCTTTGCTGCTTCTGCAAAACTATGCAAAATGCTCTAGATTAGCACAGATTGAACTATTTTCTCAATCAGAAACACAAACACACAATATGATTAACCTAAGCTCTCACACGCAGAACACAGTCAACACACAATTAAAACACTACATAGCAAAACTGATGACACACAACATCTCAGAATCTCAAGTGCAAAATAGAAATAGGTGAAAGAGAGGACAACAAAAAGGAAGAGGCAGTTACTTTAAGTAACACTTATGTCACAATTCATGCTAATTAACAATCCATTAACTAAGATTATTAGCTATGTAAACTACTAATTAGCCGCTTATTACAGTTTTTATGATTGCTTAAGCACAATTTTGAAATTAAGGCTTATTTGGTCAAAACACTACACACAATTTCCACATCCAAACACACAAACAGCAAACTGAAACACTTCATTCATTCAAGAAAATGAGTACCTAATATTTAACTGTGATGTAATTAGGCATGTGCCGGTATCACATTTTCATGCTGCGAATAATTGATTGAGCTTTTATCACGGTATACGGTATTATCACAATATTGTAATTTTACTAGAGAAACAGGTAAACAAACACAAACTTCAGTTTTGTCAACTTAGTAACTTTAATAACTTTTTTAATTAACTAAAAGTACTTCAACATTTAAATACAAATAAATATAAATAAAACAATACACAATATAAAAGTAAACTTGAGCAATTATATCAAAGTGAATGTGCAAAGGGAAACCGTCTTCGATCAGCAATCCCTCTGCATTTTTTTGGAACCCAAAATATTTCCAAACCTCTGACTTTTTTTTTTGAAGGGGGATAAATTGTCGGCAGCGTTCCTCCTTCCGCCATGCTTCTTCTCGTGTGAGGATTAGAGAGCGGTGGCAGCGGCGGCGCGCACTGTGTGCACACAGTGCTTCTACATACGCGGATTGTTTACATCAGAGTGCGCATCAGTTCTGCGCAGCATATACGCAGTGTTTCTTCAAGCGGTTGATGGAAAATAAGCTGAAGGGGGATAAATTGTCGGCAGCGTTCCTCCTTCCGCCATGCTTCTTCTTCGTGTGAGGATTATAGTGCGGTGGCAGCGGCGGCGCGCACTGTGTGCACAACAGTGCTTCAAACATGTGGGGATTGTTTACATCAGAGTGCGCATCAGTTCTGCGCAGCATATACGCAGTGTTTCTTCAAGCGGTTGATTGAAAATAAGCTAAGGCGCGTTCTAAGAATATAAATTCGGATCTATATTTTTCACGGTATTTTGAAGTGCCCGCGATAACAATATCATGCTATTCATTACCGTGATTATTATCGCATTACGAATACCGGCACAAGCCTAGATGTAATCTATATGGCTTTTTAGAAATGTTACATACACTATACAGACACTATACAATTTAGATGATATGTCTATCACAACTGCCATTGTTGCCTTTTAATGAAGAGGAGCTGCTCAATAAACATCAATGAATGTATTAAAATCAATGGGCTTCTCTGTTACTGGACAAACACAGCCTACACAAACAAGTCTCTTTGTAAATATAACAAGAATATTTGTATAATACTTGTATTCACTAAACACATAAAATATGCAACAATCTTAACACACACAAGTTAGATATGATGAATATATTGTTCATAAACATGCTGCAAAAGTCGCACAAGGGATAAGATAAGACACTTCCTTGGAGATGTTTAAAGTGATGAAAAAAAAAAAGTTTTGATTAAACGTAGTGTCCAAGAACAAAACTTGCACACTAACTGCAACTCATTTCATCTGCACGCATGTAAGGTAATTTGTCTTCATATTTATTTACTTATTTTACATTTTTTTAATGTAGCTTTTCAAATGTTTAATTGCGTTCAGTGCTCAAAAAGATCATTGCATGTTCTATATTTAATCTTTACAATCCTTTGTCAAAGTAACATGGAAATATTGCACAATATTAAATGGAAAACCACACCACACTCCACCCATGTGTCTTGAATGAAAGGGACAGACATCCTATATAAAAGACAGACATCGTCAGATTAAAGTCAACCAAACACCTTGACAGACACAGAAGAACAGCTGATACTTCACACAGGTACGACAACAGACGATCCAGTCCACTGTATGAATAATCTGAATCCTCGAAATATTCCTGTGATTATGTTGTGTATTGTTGTTATATTGTTATCATTGATATCACGATGAGTTCTTTTCAGCAGTTCATAAACAGAAAGCAACTAAGCGGAGATTAATACTTGAGCTGTTGTTATTTTTTCAGGCATTTGATCAAATATCGCCTGCTTGTTTTTTGAACAACTGAAAAGGCATATTAGCCAATTAAAACCAGCAGAACAACATTAGTGCAATTTTATAACAATAATAAAACAAAAATAATAAAATCAATTATTATTCTTACTATTATTACTACTATTATTTCTTTATTTACATTTACTTTTAATTCCCTAGACTTTGAAAAGCCTCAAGAAATGTCTGGAAAAACTTGGGTTCTCCTTGTTGCTGGCTCAAAGGACTGGGACAATTACAGACACCAGGTTTTTTATATGTTATTTCAAGACATATTACTAACGTATTCCAGAAACTGTGATTGACCAAAAAAAAAATATATATATATATTATTGGCTGTAAGTAAACGTGTGTGTGTGTGTGTGTGTGTGTGCGTGTGTGTGTGTGTGTGTGTGTGTGTTAGGCCAATGTGTGCTGTGCATATCAATTATTTAAGAAACAGGAATTCCTGATGAGCAGATTGTGGTGATGATGTATGACAACATCTCTGAAAATCCCAAGTGAGTTTTGTCCTGCAGCTTTTGACTCTTACTGTGTGTTTTTCATGGTGCAACTTGATCTTATATTGTGTCCCGACGTGCAAACTACTTATTCTAAATATAATAAGAGCGAATATTGCTCATTGGCCATTGCATTTGGAGGGAAGCTTCAGTTCAGAGCTTCAAACACAAATAAAGACTTATAAACTCGTCAGCTTTAAGAAGACCATTGGTTAAGAAGAGAGAGAGAGAGAGAGAGACTAAAAAAAGGAGCAGTAGCCTTTAACTTCTTCAGAGACCACACTGACTGAGGATGGTTCTGGCCAATGACACAAAAGCTTCGTTTGACCCCTGGTACATTTAGTCAAAATGCATTTACAGTTTTGAGAGTGTGATCTTTTACTCTGCTAATTACTCTGGCATATGTTTTATGCAGTGAATGCCCTTCCAGCGGCAATCCAGCACTTATTAGACTTATTAGTTGTGAACCCCTAGTGCTGAAAAACACCCATAAACTCTCTCACTCAAACATACTCAACGGCCAATTTTAGCTGTTCATCCAATTTACCTATACCACGCCTTTGAGGGAAACCCATAGTGACCTTCTGTGCTGAAGGTGACAGAGCTGACCAATGAGCCACCATGCTACCTATAAATTAACAGAGAAAATGTTTTATAAAGAGTGTGTCTCTCTCTGCATTTCTCTGCCTGTTTTAAAAGTTTATAAGAGGCAAACTCGCATTATTTAGGGCCATACATTTTGAACTTGCGTTAGTTACCAGACGGTTCTCTGGGGGTTGCAAGAATAACACACTGCCTTGCTTGTTTGGTGAGGGTTGGTGTGTATTATACTTATACATAAATAACTGGGTGTTTGATCGATCCCAGACACTACTTGAAGAAATTGATTGAAAATGATGTCGAATTTACGATCATTGTCATATTTTAGAAACAGCCTTGTATTGGTGTTTACTTGTAATTTAGCACGTGTTATAAACAGTGCTGGGGGAAACGTGTTATAAGTAACACACATTACTGAATAATATTATTTTATATATTATATATAATATATAATATATATATATATAATATAATATATATAATATCGTGTCTGAGCCTCGGACGTTATCAGGAAGGCTATTCCAGAGTTTAGGAGCCATAAATGAGAAGGCTCGACCTCCTTTACTCGACTTTGCTATTCTAGGTACTACCAGAAGCCCTAAGTTTTGAGACCTTAAAGAGCGAGTTGGATTGTAGAGAGCGAGTTGGATTGTATAAAGCTCAAAGATTTATTTTGATTTAGGGATGTTTTTATAGTCTTACTGTTCATTTTGTTATTAAACATTTTAGAGGTTTAAAACCTGTTTTCGCCTTTATAAATGATTTCTTGTTAGTACTCTTGGGCTTTATTGCAGTCTTTATCTTGGACAGTGAATTTACTTAATAACACAAAACTTACAAAGGTACCAAACACTTTACATGCTTTTTTAATCTGTATATACAGCACGTAGAGCTCTGGGCTCAGAAAGTTCTCAAAATATTTAATCCTACATTTTTTAAAGGAAAATGAAGGTGTAGGTTATATAGGTGGTTGTTAAATGCAGAGCTTGCCAATAAAAAAAAGTAAAGTAACTCAAAAGTAATCTAACGCATTACTTTCTATAAATACTTTTGTTGGGGAGTAACTCAATATTGTAATGCACTACTTTCAAAAGTAACTTTCCCCAACACTGATTATAAATGCAAATTATTTAAAAGAGAAAAATAAGGGCAAAAGCAAACATTAAAACATCATTACAGAAAAGGTGTGATGGATGGTGCTAATTGTGTTTAACGCTTTCTTCTTCTTCTCTGTCTGCAGCAATCCCTTTCCTGGAAGCATTCGCAGTGTTGTTGATCAAACAAACGTGTACGAATCAGTGCCACATGACTACATTGGAAAGTAACTTTTTCATTAATGCAAAAACATCCTTTCATGTTTTGATTGGGGATCTGAGCATAATTATTATCTTACAGAAGGTGAATTCGAAGAATTTTCTCGCCGTTCTTCGAGGGGATGACAGTGCTGGGGGAAGAATCATAAAAAGGTTTGTGTTTGATTTCGTATTTTATGTTTGTAAGTATATTTTGATTTTGTGCAATTTTTTTTAGGGGCCTATCTGTGTGTTTCTTTTTATTTGTTCCACAGTTGTCAGTGTATTTGTCACAACGAGCCAATAATTCATTAGTTGACAGCATTATCTGTCAAGTGTTATAGATTCTACATGCAGATTTTAAACTGATTTGCCTAAAATGATCATTTGGTATGCTAATGTACAGTTAAATCATTACGACAGACCTGCTGCTTCTGATCTTGGCCCTGTAATTCCTGCTTGTAGCTAAAATTAAGCACCGTTATTTTCATTTAATGCAGTGGAAGAAATGACAACATACTCATCACATGTCAGGAGAGGGAAATAATGGCAACTTTAAATTTCCTGAGGACTCTGTAAGTATAAAAAGCAAAGTTTCAAGAGATATGTATATCCAGTTGGAGACATTTTTTGGGATTTTCGTGACTGCACATTAGGGCATCATCTATCTGAACAAGCAAAAGCAAATGTCAACATAGTAAAATACAATGTTTACCATCACTCATGCATACTTTTTAATGTAGGGCCACACTACAACTACACATGTTTCTCTTGTGCTTTGACTTTTAATGGTTGATTTTAAGTGACGCTGTATTTCCTTCTTGTTATGTGTTTTAGTATCCAGTCTGTAATTTAAAGGGAAACAAATTGTTACATAAAATATTGTGAAACAGGACCTATTGTGTTAAATTGGACTATTTGTTGACTTCTAGATGATTAATTCTGTATTTTTATGACAGCTCACTGCCAATCAGTTCACAACAACAATCAATAGCATGTCTGGCAAAAAGAAATACTCAAAGGTACGTATTCAGTGAATCTTGACTGAAGATTAAATATTTTTAGCAGTTTGTAGAGTTCTCTTTGTTATATGACGAATGAAACTGATTATTCAGCCTGATCTCATGAGAAAACCTAAGTATTTTACGTCTTGTCAGTTTAGTGGCCAATTCGTATGAATTCGTACGAGGTCAGTCGTACCAAATTGTACGATTTTAAAAAGGAGGCGTGGCACCTAACCCCACCCCTGAACCCAACTGTCATTGGGGGATGAGCAAATCGTACGAAAATCTACGAATTAGATCGTACGAATTAGCGACTAAATCAAACAGTTACGAATTGCCGTGAGATTGTGTTGGATTATGTGCTGGCAGTCTTTGGTTTTACCCATAGACTGTAAAATATATGGACGGAGCATCCGTGACGTCACCCATAGGTTTCTGAACACTGCAAAAGAAGCTACAAGTAGGCGCGGCCAACCGTTGCCATTTTGTTCGCGCGTCATCGCACCCCACGGCGGGATACCAAACTAGGGCAAAGAGGCGGAGAGTGGGCGGAGCTACAGACGCCTGCTGGCACTTTGCTTAGACCTGGCAGACAGACTTTACTTTGGGAAAACGCTTGATACTTTATTACCTGCGACTCGTTTGTGTTCTGACCACATGTGCTTGGCTGTACACTTATCAATAAAGTGTTTAGACTTTTAAGTCACAATGGGCCTCTTCATCAGTTAAACTTAAAAAATGATTGCAGATTTGAATGTAAATTCCTACAAGTTCTATGTGTGATTATTATAATGTTTAGTACTTTCCACCTAAAGTTTACAGATTGGTTATTAGTTTACATTCTTAATTAGCTGTTACAAATGGTCTGTCTCTAAAGTGAGGGGGACGTGTCTTAAAATCAGTACTACTGTCACATCATGGCAAAGATAAAGAAATCACTTTTATCGCCAAACTATTAGTTTAGAATGTGTTGAAAAATCTGGTTACTGTCCACATATGTGTATTGGGGGGGGGGATTTATAAGGGGGCTAATAATTCATGAGGGTTAGGCTTCACCGTCTATATACACACATGGTGCAGCTGGAACGGCATACGCTGCGTAAAACCTATGCCACAGTAGTTGGTTGTTTATTCTGCGTGGTGACCCCTGATAAGACTAATCTAGAGAAAAATGAATGGATATATAAATACTCATCAGAAGCATGTTACAGTAGGACAATTCACTGTTGTGATGCAGCAAAGTTAAGATTCGTACTTTTTTTCGCTGGTAGGTTTCATGACCTTCAAAAGGTTGTGTGTGGACATAAAAACAACTTTTAACCTAGTTGGTCCTCCCGTGTGATGAGATTTTCTGCCTTTCTATCTGATCTTCAGACTCACACTGACTTATTGTTTCTCATCTGGGCTATTCTGTAAAGTGTCTGAAATTCGCATCTTTTACATGCTAATAAATAGCATTCCATCTTGATAGCGGATAGTCTGACTTGTTAACACTAATGTGCGCAATACATAGCATGACTAACCCTCCTTCCCGTAATGTCAGTTATATGTGTTAGATCGTTTAAATAGATAAATGAGGTCCAATATTCTAAGTACCTCTACCAAACCACACAGATCCTGCAGAGTATGCATGTACTGCCAGATTAATTGTATGTTTTTTTCAACATAGCTATCATTGATCCATATTGTTCTTCTTTTACAGACGTAACGTGGAGATTTCCAGGACCACAGGTCTATGTTCGTCATGGATTGCTGCTTTAATCACACCTGAGATCTCAAACTTTCTTCTATTTTTCAAACACTTACCACTAATTTAAAATGTCTAAAAATTATTTATTTATGTATTTTTGTTATATCTATTTAACATATTTTATCAATGTCTATACAGTAATAATGACTTTTTAGTGGTCATCATCATCCTTTAGTATGGTGACATATGACTGAATGTGATCATTGCTTCCCACAATTGTAAAAAAAAATATATATATATATTGTACAAATATACGCTGTCAAATTATTGCTGTAATGGGTAATAAATTATTTTCACATAAAGATTGTCTACAGTATTTTATATTTTTGTTATTGGAGAAAACCTTGTTTTAGTTTGGCAGAAATTAAAGTTTTAATTATTTAATTTTAGTTTTTAAGTCCATATTATTAACACCCTTAAAAGGCACCTATTTTACCCCTTTTACAAGATGTAAGATAAGAATTGGTGTCTCCAGAATGTGTCTGTAAAGTTTCAGCTCAAAATAACCATCAGATTGTTTACTATATAATGTAGAATGTGTCCATTTTGGTGTCTAGAACAGTGTAGCTGTTTTTGTAGCTGTGGCTTTAAATCCAAATGAGCTCCCCGTCCACCGCTCCAACGCTCGTGTCTGCTTCTCATGCATTATGTCTGATAGACAGCCGTCAGTGATAAAGAAAGACACAGATAAGCTGAAATATAAAATTATTTCATGTATTTGTGGTGAAGTTTTATCAAGCCTTTCTGAAATGATTGAGTCACACACAAATGCCATTCGCAGTACACACACACACACACACACCACACCACACACAAAACTGTTACATTCTATGGTGTTTGAATGTATAATTGTGTTTGGTTTCTGCTCAACCCCCATCCCCACCCACCTGTTTCGCGCTAGGTGTTGATGAGAGGAAGTGATTGATTGCACCTGCTACTCGTTGCCCGGCAAGCTTAAAAGCCTGCCAGTTGCAAGCCACATTGAAGCTTGCTTCAGAGTGTGGTCTCTCTCCTGCTGGTGGTTTTGTTGAGAAATTATTGTTGCTGTTGTGCTTAACTTGTTGAAAGTTAAAATCAGTTTGTAAAAGCTTTGAAAACTACTTGAACTATGTTCTTGACAATTAACTTTGTGATGGATGCCATAGGAAGGTGGGTGCCATTTTATTTCTAAAACCCTTTTTCTCTTCAGTTAGGGAGTTAGTGTACATTTCTGTTGTTGGTTTAATTTTACTTAGTCACTTTAAATAGTTTTACTCACTAACTAGCTAGAGTGTACTTTGTTTGTTGTTTTGGCCTTTCCCCCTCCTGAAGTCTATTTTTGCTTCCCAGTTTTGTTTTACTATTGTATATTTCTGTTAATAAATTATTAACTTGAATTTGGTGTGTGCGTGAAGGCAGGGGACTGATCCACACTCACCCAACCAACATTAAAACTTTTCACTATTGCTCCACTCCTAGACATTTAACATCAGAGACGTTACAAAACGCATTTACTGGCACCATCAGGGCCTCAAAACGGGAGAGATTTGTATCATATTTTAACGTCAAAATAAGTTTAAAAAAAGAGACTTGTGTTTCCATCACCCCAATATGACTGTGGACACACTACACACACTTCTGTCCAGCTTACAAACACACGAGTTGCTCTTCCATAGATGCGCTTAAGAGTTTTTTAAAAAATCATTGTCTTGAACAAGCTACTGCTGTCCAATGACTTTACAAAAAATCCGAACTTGCCTTTAAGTCTTTAATTATACTTTAAGCTGAATACTATAATCTTGTAACTACCAAGTAAATTAATGTCCTGTCATCATGGCAAAGACAAAAGTAATAGTTAATAGAAATTAGTTATTAGAACTATGTTAACCTATCCTGCTCTTTCCCCGAGTATGGTTGGAGATAGCAGGGGAGATTCATTTACTGCTCCAGGAACATTAACTTCGGGGTTAACTCCCTTCTATTCAGTTGCAGCTGGTGAACGAATGAATTTACACGCAATTTAGTCCAAGCATTTATTACTCTCAAGTGATAACCATCACCAAAAAGGAAACATCACAGAAAACTGTCTGGTTGAAACCGCAATATTGTCTCTCTCTCTCTTCTCTCACACACACACACACTGAACGCAGCCACCCTCTTAAAGGACACACACCGCTTTACAACACTGTAAGGATGGCTATATCTCTCCATAATATTAAACCCTGAAAACGATTATGGAACTCCACACGAGACAAGACCACGAGAATGGTCAAGCACTAAAACAATAAACTTTTAATCTGAGAAGATCAGCTAGAAAACCAGTTGTTCAGGTTGTCTCGGTCATGCTCTGAGGCCCCCTCTTGACCTGGACTTCACCTTCTCCACCAGAGCAGCTCACTCACATTCCACACAGAATGTTTAAGTTTTTAATATGGTGTATCTTGTGGCTTTATATTCATGTTTGGTGTCATTTTAAATGTCTCTGTTGATTGGTAAAGTGGTCCTAATTTCACTGTAATATTTTACAATCTCCTTTATATTAGTTAATTTGGGTTTTGACTTTGATAAGATCTTTTCCAGATGCTCCACTCCAGGGAAAACGGTCTTTACATCACTCATGACCAGGCAGAGGCTTGATAAGCTTTTATTGTCTTGATTTATGATGATTTGAGTATTTAGGCAAAGGGTGCAGAAGTGTTTGGGATCCTGTAGCAGGATAACCCATTGCAGTTTGTGAGTCCTGAACTCTGCATCAGACTTATGCTGCAATGTATTTCTACACGGTCAGGTATTAATCTCTAACTCTTAAATGGATCTTTAATAATTGATGTTGTACAATCTTTTAAATCAGTAGATTTTTGGGCTGATGTTTCCGCAGCCTACGACCAGGATTAGACCAGTCATACATCAGGCTCAATGGATGGAGATGGGCACAGCATAGAGACCTGTTGATTTCTGACAATCACGACTTAGTATGATATAATCTAGGGACTAATCACTCTTTCTTTAAGTATGTGCAAGCATATTGTTACTTAAAGGAAATTAGCTTATCTGCTAAGAATCGACTGGCGAGGATGAGCAGATAAAACTGGCCAGCATACTGACTCTAAGCGACTTTGGGTAAACTATGAACCATTAACTGAAAATAAGGATTTATTAGGTTCATCAACCTAAATTAGATCTAATCACAACCTATAAGGCAATCAGCTTAAATTTGAATCTAAATCTAAAATTATTATAAATTGGAGTCAGATTAAAATTCGGAGTTGGAAACAAATTAAATAAATTTTAAGGAATAAAAATATTTCTTTTCACATGTGCTAAAAGGCTCACACGCATTTAACCTACACCCATGCTGGTAGTTTCTGTCATAGGACTAATAGATGGACCCTTACAACACTATTATGCAGAGTTGGTAAAAGTACACACATCTCTTACTCAAGTAAAAGTACAGAAACTCATGTTTAAAACAACTCTGGTAAAAGTTGGAGTACTCACTACACTTTTCTCAAGTGTACTCAAGAGTACGCAAGTAAAAGTAAGAAGTACAGTCTGAAATATGTACTTATGTAAAAAGTATTCATTACTATACCTATTTTAGTTTTCATGGTGATAACTACACTGCACATCATGTATCTATACAAAATTACTTTCTGGTGGTCAGCTCTTTAAATGGTGTAATTATCCCACACTGTTGTGTCTTATAACAATAAAAATCATATAAATATACATTTGACCACCCCTATAACTGTTAACTATAACATATCATTACAAATGCATGATAACACCCAGCATATTAGACTCATAAGTATTTTTAGAGACGCCTATGTTTGCAAATGAAAGTTACCAGCATGAGAGCCTATCTCATAATCATCCATTTTTGGAACAAGTACATAAATTTCCCACTGTTTGGCAAAATTAAGCATTTTATATGTATTGAAATAGGTTTTCTTGGAAAATCGCTTGTCTGCAGTGTGCTAACGTGTTCCGGAAATCCCTGAAAATGAAGTGAATCTATTTTAATTTAAAGTTAAGGTTTAAATCTAAGTGCTTAGATTTCGTTTAAAGTGCTTGAAAACTGATTGCACATGTCCTTATTTTGCTTTCATAATAATGTATCTTTCTAAATATTTACCTATTTAATTAAATGTATTTATTTTTTATTTTGCCTTTGCATAAAATGTCTACTGGAGTCCGCACGTGTGCCTATTGCATAATCTGCGCAGATAGCGCACTATCCCACCTCGACCATTTTAAAGCAGTAGTGTGTTTCTTCACAACCGTGGCTTAAAGATAAATGCTATAAATGCTTGGCAAAATTATATCAATTGAATCAAAAAGCCGTTCAATGCGCAATGACAAGAAATAATATAGATCGCGCCACAAAACACATTAAAATGAAAGTAACGAGCCAGATTTAAAACTGTAAGGAGTAGAAAGTACAGATATTTGTGTAAAAATGTAAGAAGTAAAAGTAAAAAGTTGTCAGAAAAATAAATAGTGGAGTGATACTGACTAGAAAAATCTACTTACGTACAGTAACGAAGTATTTGTACTTTATTACGGCCCATCTCGGCTTTTATGTATAAAAAATGGTAGAAAAAAACTTCTCTCCATTAAACTACACTTGGAAAATACAGAAATATTTGAAAAATAAATAACCATTATATATTTATAAAATTACTTATATTTGCATTCAAATATGTTTTATATGTTCAGTACATTCAAACATGCTATACATTCCTATGGTGGACTTTAAATATTACACACAAGAACAAACATTTGCATTAGATTTTTATTTAGTCCCATAATTTATAGAAAACATCCCAGTGCTTCCACACAGACTTCACTTGAGTGGGCAACCCAGGTATATTAATGGCCTCTCAAGTATATTTGGTGACATTTATTTTTCATCCTTTTGCACTTTTTTGTATCCGCCCAATAGCCAAACATCCCCAATCGATTAACTGGAGTAAAACCTCCTCTCGCCCTACACGTTTCTACTTTTCATTGTGATCTTTGATCTAAACGACTCTTTTTCTAAGAAACTTTTCTATATACTCAGAGAGGAGGACATTACATCTAAACTGGCTGCAATATATCTGTACACCATTAGAAATGGTTAATCACTCATTTGCCTGATTTAAACTTTATATTCTTTGTAACCAGGGACGCTGCTGGGGAGGGAGTTAAGATGATTCTAAGGGCCCACGCCATTTTGGGCCCCAAAAGATTACTCCAGAGGCCCCCCCTTGCTCTTAACTTTCGTCCCACAAGACCCCCATCCTCTTCACTTACGTTTTATGCAAATGCTTTCATAGGGCCCGTACCAGCCAGTGGCACCCCGGGCTGTAATACTATACTTTTTATTCCATAGATGTGTTTATTCCTTTATGTCATTTATTTCTCATTTGCTGTATATATATATATATATATATATATCTATATATATATATATATATATATATATATATATATATATATATATATATATATACATATCTATATATATATATATATATATATATATTTTTTTTTTTTTTTTTTTTTTTGATGATATGATGTTAATATATTACATTACAGATGAACTTTTTAAAAGCATTTAAAGACACTTTTTGGTCAAGCTTTTATTTAACAGTATTGGTGTTTGTGTATTTGGATTTTTTAATATGTTTGAACATGTCTTCTTTTATTGTCATGTGTTCTTTTAGTTGTTTTCTCTTATTGTAAAGCACTTTGTGACTCAATGTCTGGGAAAGGTGCTATATAAATAAACCTTTACTTACATACATATTTATACATATCTAACATGCTTGACAATACTGTACAAAATGTCAGCAGCAGATTTTCCTGTCAGCGGGTGCACATGGCTCCTGAATACAAGTAAAACAAATAGTGGATAACCGTCTTTAAAAAGTAAAAAATAAACCTTCAACCCATTGAAAAGAAGCAGTGTATATAAATAAAAATATTGTTAAAATCACTTTTTTTGTCACATGTAGAAAACGGTTCGTTTCAATCCGGCTACCTCCACAAGTATATATCAAACCTATGGGAAGCACCAACCATTAGGCAATATTAATCATATATTCATTTTACACAACTCTTGTTTTTATTGTCAAGGCTTTATTTTTTTATTGATACACTTTTAAACAGAAGACTTCTATGTCTTGTGTATAGTCACTTAATGAAAACATTATAATCAGCAATTCAGTTTGTCCGATTTTCAATTTGTCTGATCACCCCCACAGACCAATCATTTTTACCATAGTAGTTTACTTATTAATCAGTGTTTGTGCACATATGTGAACAGGAACATCCCTTCATTTATAATACACAAATTATTAGACAGAAGTACTGTTGAAGTCAAAAAGAAGCTGAGCTGTCAATCAATCCAGCCTGGGATTCCCTGCGTTTATTTCTGCTCCGCTGATCTTCCTCCTGCAGTATTCATAGTCTCATCAATAGATCATCGCTCTGACTTTCACCCAATTAAAACAGAAATCTCCCCTACGCTCTCACATGATTGGTTGCATGAATAATGTTGTGATGTATGGATGTTACCCATTGACGAATGCATAATTTAAGGGGTAGCAATTACAGCATTGAGTAGATGAAATATTGTGGAATATTGTGTGCAGAATTTCACCGCAAATATCAAAACAACTCCCAAATACATTTAAATGGATAATAAAAGGAACTGTCCAACTAGAAGACACGGTAATAATTGAAGTGTATTCTAGTTCAACCAATTAATAAATCAATAGAATTTTAAACATCAGAAGTTAATTTTAAGCAATTGTTGTAATCTTAAGCAACCAGTCTCTCACAGCAGCTCATTTCATGCATCTATACATTTTAAGACCTCCATATGTACAATATAATTCATTCTGCATAATTAAAGCATGGTTGTATGAATAATGTTATGATGTATGTGATGTTACTCACTGACAGATGCATAATTTAAGCGGTAGCCATTACAGCATTGAGTAGATAAAATACTGTGCTTCTTTGCCTACAGAATTACAAAGCAAATATCAAAATAACAACTTACAATTACATTTAAACAAACGAAGAATAAAAGAGGGAACAGTCCAACTAGGAGACACAATAATAACTGAAGAGTATTCGAGTTCAACCAATTAATAAATCAATAGATCAACAGGTTATTTTAAGTTCTAATTATTACCATATTATGCAACCATATTTAAGACTGTGTTAAAAGTCTACCACAGCAGCTCATTTCATGCATCTATACATTTTAAGACCTCCATATGTACAGTATAAGTCATCCTGCATAAATAAAAGCATGGTTGCAAAAATAATGTTATGATGTATGTGATGTTACTCATTGACAGATGCATAATTTAAGCGGTAGCCATTACAGCATTGAGTAGATAAATACTGTGCTTCCTTGCCAACAGAATTTCAAAGCAAATATCAAAAGAACAACTTACAATTGCATTTATACAAACAAAGAATGAAAGAAGGAACAGTCCAACTAGGAGACACAATAATAACTGAAGTGTATTCGAGTTCAACCAATTAATAATCAATAGATCAACAGGTTATTTTAAGTTCTAATTATTACCATATTATGCAACCACATTTAAGACTGTGTTTAAAAGTCTACCACAGCAGCCCATTTCATGCATCTGCAATTATTATCTACTATAGTAGCCTATAGCCTATAAAAAGGTCAATATTGCCTTGTTGTCTCTCATCTCATGCAATGCATGTGCATTGAACTGCAAATAACAGAGAAAATGAATTAAAATAATATAGGCTAGAATTAAAATAATATAGCCCACTTTGCAGCTTTCTTTTAAATTATAGTAGGCTTAAATAAATATAGCGTCAGACCATTTATCAGTGTTTCTCTGGTAATGTCTTTAAATAAATAAATATTTAGGCCTATTTACTTATTCATTTATTATTTATGTACAGTAATTGAGACTTAAATGCGATAGTAAAATATAATCAACAATGAAAATGTAAATGAAAACTGTAAATGGAAACGGAAATGAAAAAATTTATTTACTGACTGTCTTAGTCCTATCACTTTAAAATAACCCTGTACATCTCTCTACATTTAGGCTAAAATACTGCTTAATTTTTTTTATTAAAATTTTTATTTATTTATTTATTTATTTATTTATTTATGTTTACTTATTTGTAAGTATGTTTGCACTTTCATGTTAGTTTGTATTTTATTTCTTTAATTTTACTTTCTAAAATGAATCCTCATTTCACTTAAGCTTACAATGATAACAAAGCTTGTTAACAAAGTTTTTAATGATTAATGAAGGAATTGTGATGCTTTGTTTCATCGTCAATCACAAGTAGCTGAATAAGTGTAGGCTATTTCTGTCCGTTCCCATTCCGTCCCTTTGTGCCCCCTAGCGGCAAACTGCGGTCATACCTAAAACACGTTCTTACTCCTTTAGAGCAGCGGCGGTACAAGGTGAGGCGTTAATGCTCATATTAATTTGTCATCTACTGTACATCATAAGACCACTGTATGTACACTATAATTCATCCTCCATAATTAAAAGCATAGTTGCATAAGTAATGGTATGATGTATGTAATGTTACCCACTAACAAATGCACAATTTAAGCGGTAGCCATTACAGCATTGAGAAGATAAAAATATTGTAAAATTTTTAAGAATTTTAAAGCAAATATCAAAAGAACAACTTATAAATACACTTTAACAAACAAACAAACAAACAAACAAACAAACAAACAAACAAACAAACAAACAAAGAACAGTCCAACCAAGAGATCTTGCAGCTCATTTCATACATCCATACATTTTAGGACCAACGTATGCATGAATCATTCGGCATAATTAAAAGCATGGTTGCATAAATAATGTTATGATGTATGTGATGTTACTCATTGACAGATGCATAATTTAAGCGGTAGCCATTACAGCATTGAGTAGATAAAATACTGTGCTTCCTTGCCTACAGAATTTCAAAGCAAATATCAAAATAACAACTTACAATTACATTTATACAAACAAAGAATGAAAGAAGGAACAGTCCAACTAGGAGACACAATAATAACTGAAGTGTATTCAAGTTCAACCAATTAATAAATCAATAGACCAACAGCAAAAGCCAATCGTTGCAATATTAAGCAACCACATTTACAACACTTGTGTTAAAAAGTCTGTAACAGCAGCTCATTTCATGCATCCATACATTATAAGGTCACCGTATCTATAATTCATCCTCGAGAATTGAAAGCAGGTCTACCTGAACCTCATAGATCAGTGCATAATTATGCAGTTTTGCCTTTAATTATGCTATATTAAAAGTGAAAATCTAAACTAAAAGTAACAGAATATTATGATAGTCAGCATCATCTGATCTCCGTTAAGCAGCTTTTCTAAACAAAGCAAACAAACATACACCCAGAGTCCTACCTTTGTTGAATTATCCTTTGCTTTACCAGGAACTCACAAGTGGGACAGACTCCCCACAGAGCTGAAAGATAAATAAATAAATAAATAAATAAATAAATAAATAAATAAATAAATAAACAAAAAATATCACCCTGAATGAAAATAAAAATATGGTGAAACTGAAAAAAATGCACTGAAGCATCAAAATTGTGATCATTTATAGTTTATAATTGATAAATATGGCAAGATAGGCTGTAATTTTGTGTTTAAAAATGTCTTAGTCTATTTCTTTTTTCGTATTGTATCCATTGTGCTTAGTTTGATTCATTAAATGGATAGATCACCTAAAATAATGAATACATAAATAAATAAATAAATAAATAAATAAATAAATAAATAAATGAAAACTGTCCAAATACAGTACATAGCATATGTATTTCACAAAGCAACACCAATAGAGTAAGCTCTTTGTTACAGTAAAAGCTTCTAAATAAAATTTATTAATTTTACTTTCATAGACATAATTTTGTTCCAAAAGCGTGAGGCGAAATATTTTATACATTTATAATTTTTGTTTACACTTTATAATAAATACACTCTATAAATAATTTAAGCATTAGCAAATTGTTAATTCATCATTTGTTAAGCATTAACCCTACATAAATAAGACATTAATAAGAGGTTTATAACTATACAGCTACAAATGCTGTTACTTGACTTATAAGCACATTACATTGTTGCTGATTCATTTTTCATCACTAAATTAAGTACTGTCATTTAATTTTGGCATATTGCTTCCTAAAATGAGTCAATTATTTGTTTTTGCTTGTCTAGACCAGTGTTTCCCAACCCTGTTCCTGAAGGCACACCAACAGTACACATTTTCAACCTCTCCCTATTCAAAAACACCTGAATCAAATCATCAGAACATTAGAAGAGACTTGAAAACCGGAAATGAATGGTTCAGATAAGGGAGACATCCAAAAGATGTACTGTTGGTGTGCCTTCAGGAACAGGGTTGGGAAACACTGGTCTAGACTATATTTCTTGATATTAGAAATAAAACAAAAAATCTTAGTTAGAAAATCATTTTTTTGGCAGTGTACAGCCTAATCATAAGCAGAGACAAGCTTCTCTGTCTTCAACTCAGCAGCAACTTTAATTAGAGAGATTTCCCTCTGAACGGTTCGAAACGAGACGAAATAATAGAGGGAAAAATCAACATGACACTGTGATTGATTGCCTCTAAGTCCACCTGACACTGAAATGAGAATGTGTTTGACGACGAGCTGCTTCTTTCTAGATGTGAAATTCAAATGCTGGTGTCTGCTAGTCGTCACACACGCTGTGAGGCTGAACGCTCCAGCACAGGCACTCTGTCTCTGTCACACAACACTGAGATCCACACCTGACGGACTGATCTCATCTCACCTGTGCAGAGATCAGACCCACAGCACTGCTCACCATCAACAGAAACACTTCAGACACATCTAAGCTGCTGGACGCTAAATCTAGGAGAAGCGGTCGTAAAATCTTAAGCTTATGATCAGATGTGGAAAGAGTATACTGAAAAATGATCCTCAAGTGAAAGTAGCATTATGTGCCAAAAAAACGTAGAGCAGGTGAAGTATTTGTTGTAAATAAATTTAAATAGAGTTAAAAGACATGCAGTATAGATAGGTGAATTGTATAAACTAAATTAGATTGTAGATTTGATTAGATTCAACTTTATTATTATTACACATGTACAAGTTCAAGGCAACGAAATGCAGTTTCGGTCTAACCAGCAGTGCAATAGCAGCAAGTGCAGGATACAGGTATAAGTTATAAAGTGCAGTTATAGGAAAACTCTGGTAATATTTACAGATGGATGTACTATCAACATTATATACAGGTTGTATTAGCTATGAACAGATTTACAATAAATGAATATATGTACAGGATGCTATTAATAATCAGGAGTGTGCAGATAGATAAACATAATTACAAATGTCCATGTGCAGTGGGTATGTACAGTTCAAGTAAATGAATCAGTGCAATGAATATGTGCAAACTTTAAATGTGCAAATGTTAAATAGTGCAGTGATTGTGAGGAGTATAAGTTAGAGGAGTGTGGGGGGGTGTATTGGGGGGGGCAAAAGCGTCAGTGAGGGGCAGAGTTCAAAAGGGAGACAGCTCTGGGGAAAAGGCTGTTCCTCAGCTTTTGGCCATAGTGTGTGAATGAGAGTGTGTATGTAGGTTTTCCAGCACTGGGGGTTTGTGAGTTAGTGTACTCTCAATGCTGGGTTGTGGATTAAAGGGCACCCGCTGCATAAAACATATGCCAGAATAATTGGTGGTTCATTCCTCCGTAGCGACCCCTGATAAATCAGGGACTACACTAAAGGAAAGGGAGTGGGTGAGATCCACTTCAAAATACACTTTAGTGTAAGATAACTTAAATAATCGACAACAGTCAGTAAATGTTTATGAATGTGCACTTAGAGCAGGGGTCACCAATCTCGGTCCTGGAGGGCCGATGTCCCTGCAGGGTTTAGCTCCAACTTGCCTCAACACACCTGGCTGGGTGTTTCAAGTATACCTAGTAAGACCTTGATTAGCTCATTCAGGTGTGTTTGATTAGGGTTGGAGCTAAAATCTGCAGGACACCGGCCCTCCAGGAACAAGTTTGGTGACCCCTGACTTAGAGGATGCTGTGCTGTTTTGTACTTTTAAGAAATTTGTGTGGAAAACTGTAACATTTTGGAAATTTGCTGAATTTAATTTGTGATTAGCTTTATAGTGCCTCATTACACTCACAAAGTATTGTTTAAGTCAAACAGACCAGTGACCCATTTTAGCGTCCTGTCCCACAAGCTGAAAACCATTACTGTAAATATTACTGTATGGTACTGGATTTTAGTGGATAAAAAGTTGCTTTTGTCAAATTGTTAGCTAAATCTAAAACTGGTATGAGATCAAATATAACTATTAGATAAATAAGAAGAAATTCCAACTCAAATGTAAATTAGAAATGTTGCCTTGGCAAGTAATCTAGGCTGGACTACTGTAATGCACTGTTTGCTGGCTGCCCAGCATCCTCTATTAACAAACTTCAATTAGTACAAAATGCAGCTGCCAGAGTTCTTACCAGGTCTAGAAAATTTGATCACATCATCCCCCCCAATTTTATCCTCCTTACACTGGCTGCCTGTTAAGTTTCGTATTGAATTTAAAATATTGCTTCTTACATATAAAGCTTTAAATAATCTAGCTCCTGTTTTTTCTAACCAACCTTCTGTCTTACTACAATCCAACTCGCTCTTTAAGGTCTCAAAACTTAAGGCTTCTGGTAGTACCTAGAATAGCAAAGTGGAGTAAAGGAGGTCGAGCCTTCTCATTTATAGCTCCTAAACTCTGGAATAGCCTTCCTGATAACGTCCGAGGCTCAGACACACTCTCCCAATTCAAAACTAGATTAAAGACCTATCTGTTCAGTAAAGCATACACTTAGTGCACCACTTAGGGGGCTTCCACACAGGTTCTGCATCTTGTTGATATACACTGTGAACATCAGCTACGCTAATTATTTCTTTATTCTCCATTTCCACCTGGGGATACTCTTCCCGAGGCCCTCAGACTACGCAGAGTCACTGATTCGATCCAAGACCAACGACGAGATGATCCCAAGGTTTCCATATCCTGGACCAGGCCGTATTCTGAGCAGCTACTGTGGTGGTCATGGAAGAGTGGAGAACATGAGACTGATTCCTGTGACGCTCCAGAGACAGACGAGTCTTCGCTGAGGCCAGCTTCCAGCCTCCGCTACTGAGACTACAGCTCTGCACAAGACGTTTGGCCAGCGGAGAAATTAAAATGATCGTGCCCAACTGAGCCTGGTTTCTCTCAAGGTTTTTTTTCTTCACTACCGCCATTAGTGAAGGTTTTTTTCCCTCTCCGCTGTCGCCACTGGCTTGCATGGTTCGGGATCTGTAGAGCTGCGCATCGTTGGATTTGCTCTTCAATATTTGGACTCTCAGTAGTGATTATTAAACCACACTGAACTGAGCTCAACTGAACTGAACTTAAACACTACAAACTGAACTACACTGTTCCTATTTACTATATACTATGACCTTTTATGTGAAGCGCTACACAAATAAAGGTGAATTGAATTGAATTGATCATACTGTAAAAAAAAAAAAAAAAAAACAACATGTATACATTTATTTGTTATGGCTGTCACGTTACTTAGACAGAGAGGATCCAAAAGCAAGTATTTAATGATGAACAAAAGGAAGAAAGTATCAAAGGATACCACAGGATGTTCTGGTGACAAGAAAGCACAAAACAAAAGAAAGCCACAGGTCACCACGAAGACATCAACGGACAGCGAGGGAATCTGGGGAACAATAGACAGGAACAAGGACAAACCAGCTGATAACCAAAACTGATAACCAGCAGTAACCACGGGCTGAAATATATAGTCAGCAAAAAAGGATCAGCTGGAGGATGATTACGTCAGCTGATGAGTCAGCTGATAGAAAGCACGTCGTCCACACAAAAGGTAAACAAATCACACACCCTCGCACACGACAACACACAAGGCATGACACATAACAGAAAGAACACACAAACCCATCAACCATGACAAGGGCACAAAATTATGAATTGTTTTAGAATAACTGAATTTAGTGTAAGTAACTTTATATAAGAAAGTAAGATATAATAGAAGTCTGTAATCTGCTGCTCTTCCTGTCCAACAGACAGGACGGTGTGGAAAACATCACAGTAGGAATCTCCATGGCTTTCTAATGTGCTAATAATAATGACAAAGTCCGGGTTTGATTATTATCAGAGATATTGCTTGAGTAAAGTACATTACAAAACAAAACCACTTCACTTGAATGGGTGTTCAATAAACTATTATAATCATGACATGACACATCTCACGAAGATTTTATGCATGCTTATGACAACTGTCACATTAAGTGTTATTAGCTCAGTTATGATCTTTTAAATGCAAGGGTTTTGTAAATTAAGGGGAAAGTATTCATTTTAGTGTGCAAGCAATTGAAAAAAAAACTGTAATGTCTGCAGACAATGCTCCAACAACAGACTCTCATCTGACTATAAAAATAAAGTGATACAGGAACACTGTTATAGTTTACTCACACACAAATTCATTGTGTAGTTGTTAGTTCAATCATTAAAGTTTGTTATTCATAATACTGTTTCTGTTATGGTTCATACAAGCGCAGAGAAAATAGTACAGAAACCCTGTATAGAAATCTGATATATGGAAACGTGCAAATTACATATGACTTACAAAATAATTTTTGAATTTCATATATAACAATACAGCTGAAGTCAGAATTATTAGCCACCCTGAATTATTAGAGTTTATTTTTTCAACACATTTCTAATAACTGATTTCTTTTATCTTTGCCATGATGACAGTAAATAATATTAGACTAGATGTTCTTCAAGACACTTCTATACAGCTTAAAGTGACATTTAAAGGCTTAACTAGGTTAATTAAGTTAACTAGGCAGGTTAGGGTAATTAAGAAAGTTATTGTATAATGATGGTTTGTACTATAGACTATCAAAAAAAAACAAGCTTAAAGAGGCTTATAATGTTGACCTATAAATTATTCATAAAAAAATTAAAAACCTGCTTTTATTCTAGCCGAACTAAAATATTATCAGACATACTGTGAAAGTTTCTTTTCTCTGTTAAACATCATTTGGGAAATATTTAAAAAGAAAAAAAATCAAAGGGGGGCTAATAATTCTGACTTCAACTGTGTGTCAAAAATGTGTATATATATATATATATATATATATATATATATATATATATATATATATATATATATATATATATATATATATATATATATATATATATATATATATATATATGGCCCTACTGTTTCAACCATTGGAATAATAAATATGTGCATACATGTTCAAATATTTTAGATATCATATATGGCATAATGGCAATATATGAACACAAATATAAAAATTAAAGCTATTTTATATGAATATATATGTACATATTTATAACTCCTATTGTTAGTGAAAATATATTTTTTTAAATATATGCCACTGAACTGAACTAAACTCAATGTCAGCTGTGAAAGCTGAACTGAAGTTGTTTTAAAGTACCTGTTATTTATCTTTGTTAAGCTGCTTTGACACAGTCTACATTGCAAAAAGTGCTATAGAAAAGATGAACTGAATTGTGCAAAATAAGACAATTCAACATCAAATTAAATAGTGTTATTTTGAACAGGTGATTTTAGTTCAGTGAGCAAAGTATCTTTGATTTAAGTCTATTGTATCCAAGCATTAAAAAAAAAAAGTTATTTTGCAAAATTGTGCAATTTTGTTAAAAAACTGTATATGTAAAATAAATGCAAAAAAATCATATATATAAATATACAGAGTAAAAAATAATAATATTTTTAATATTTCTTTTTAATGATTTTTTTAATCCCCCCCCACCACATTTATTTGTTATTATTAAGTTTTTTTCTACATTTATTGTATTTATTTTCACATATTTATTTATTTACACATTTATTTCTTAGTTTATTTATATATTAATCTAATTATTTTACATTATCAATATGTCATGTCATGTTTTTGCAATAACTAGAGTGTATTTTATTGCTGAAAATTGTTCAATCATTCATAAACCATTTTCCCTCTCCGCTGTCGCCACTGGCTTGCATGGTTCGGGATCTATAGAGCTGCGCATCGTTGGATTTGCTCTTTAATATTTGGACTCTCAGTAGTGATTATTAAACCACACTGAACTGAGCTAAACTGAACTGAACTTAAACACTACAAACTGAACTACACTGTTCCTATTTACTATGACCTTTTATGTGAAGCTGCTTTGACACAATCTACATTGTATAAGCGCTATACAAATAAAGGTGAATTGAATTGAATTGAATAAACCAAGAAAGTAAGAAAGGTTTCTTTCTCACGTTTATAACAAATAAATAAGTCTTTCTATCTGGAATTATTTAGTGTTTGTACTGGAGTTAATTTTTTACCAAGATCTTATCTTATTTTTATGATTTATGAAGAAACAGAGAGACTATGTGAATCACAATCAGTGATTGTTAAACCTGTGGTGTAGGAGTATTAATTAAAGTTAATCTTTCAGTTTCTGAAGAAATCATAAAAGAAACAAGATTAGATTTTGACTCTCGAATACAAGCATAAAATAATTTGGTAGCACTTTACAATAAAGTTGCGTATGTTTTGTAATGTATTTAGTGACATCAACTAACAATGAACAATACATTTATTACAGAATGTTTTGTTTTTGCTAATGTTAGCTGACAATTAGTTTAATATTGTTCATCTTTAGTTCATGTTAACTCACTGCACATTGACTGATGTTAACAAGAATGAATTTGGATGTTAATAATGCATTAGTAAATGTTAAACTATGATTAATCAATGCTGTATAGTATTGTTCATTATTAGCTTATGATAGTAAATACATTTACCAATGAAACATTACTGTAAGTTGACCCATAATTTCAGAAAGAGTGGTTCATTTGTTATGAGTGTGTGTGTGACTGGGAATTTTCTGACTGCCTTGGTTTATAGATGATTACACTTTATCTCAATTGCTAACACGCTATTACTGCAATGTAAAAAAACAAATCCTGGTTGCCTTAATTTTTTAAGCTGAATCAAATTAACTTTTTGAGTCCATTGAACTTACGTTATGTTAACTGACTGTTACGTTTTAAAGATGTTTTAGTGGGATGCTGTAACATTTAAGTGAGACAGGTGTAATGTGTGCGACAGATCAAGGATGAGGCAAGAACCAATTCTCTATTTAAGCTTTTTACTCAATAGTTGAAAATTGTGGTTACAGTAATTGAAAAGAAAAAAAGAAAATAAACATTTATAATTATCTTTAAACAAAAACAAAGAGTGTAAGCCAAATCAAAGAAATTAACAAAACAAAACGATCCTTAAAACTAAAGTCTAAACTAGGCGTCAAAAATAAATACAAATAAACACCGAGATCTTCAGTGTATACGACACCCGAACTAAACTAATTAAAGCTACAAAACTCAAAATACACAACTGACAAAACACTCAAACTAATCTAACAAAACATCAATCTAAACTAAAACAAACCGGATAAATCGGTCAAAGTTTAGAACCACACAACAACCATCACATTGTTACTTAAAGCCAACGAAGTTCAACAAGCAAACTCGAATTACCACAGTAAACTGAGATAATAAATCACTAAACAGCCGAAGCATAGCACTATCAAATTGCGTGGAGCACAAATGGCACGCCGAGGCAGAGCGCACACCACACACTGGTCTGTCGAGGCTTTAAATCCTTGCGGCTCATCCGGGGATTGGTGGAACCGACTTCGTCATAATGATGATGGACAGAATGGTAAACCAATAAGAAACCTAAAGACTAAACAAGCAGAGAGGAGGGTAAAAAAAAATAGACAAAGAAAACATCAAACATAACACAGCTTAAACTTAGTCACAGCTAACTTAAAACAGCTTGCATAACTTATAAAGTGAAGTTAGGCCATGATGAACTTAGTTTTAAAAAGTTACAATCAACAAAAACATATGCTGTCATGAGCGACGCAGTGGCGCAGTAGGTAGTGCTGTCGCCTCACAGCAAGAAGGTCGCTGGTTCGAGCCTCAGCTCAGTTGGCATTTCTGTGTGGAGTTTGCATGTTCTCCCTGCATTCGCGTGGCTTTCCTCCGGGTGCTCTGGTTTCCCCCACAGTCCAAAGACATGCGGTACAGGTGAATTGGGTAGGCTAAATTGTCCGTAGTGTATGAGTGTATGTGTGAATGTGTGTGTGGATGTTTCCCAGAGATGGGTTGCGGCTGGAAGGGCATCCGCTAAGTAAAAATTTGCTGGATAAGTTGGCGGTTCAATCCGCTGTGGTTAATAAAGGGAATAAGCCAAAAAGAAAATGAACGAATGAATGAATATGCTGTAATTAATCATATAATGTTTTACACTGCGATTCAGTTGTTCTGATTGTTCTAATAAGCAATGATTCTCAAAACTCTGAACACAATGAACCTGTTTTCACACAAGTACCGTTTTTTTCTTTGCTGCTTCTGCAAAACTATGCAAAATGCTCTAGATTAGCACAGATTGAACTATTTTCTCAATCAGAAAACACAAACACACAATATGATTAACCTAAGCTCTCACACGCAGAACACAGTCAACACACAATTAAAACACTACATAGCAAAACTGATGACACACACATCTCAGAATCTCAAAGTGCAAAATAGAAATAGGTGAAAGAGAGGACAACAAAAAGGAAGAGGCAGTTACTTTAAGTAACACTTATGTCACAATTCATGCTATTAACAATCCATTAACTAAGATTATTAGCTATGTAAACTACTAATTAGCCGCTTATTACAGTTTTTATGATTGCTTAAGCACAATTTTGAAATTAAGGCTTATTTGGTCAAAACACTACACACAATTTCCACATCCAAACACACAAACAGCAAACTGAAACACTTCATTCATTCAAGAAAATGAGTACCTAATATTTAACTGTGATGTAATTAGGCATGTGCCGGTATCACATTTTCATGCTGCGAATAATTGATTGAGCTTTTATCACGGTATACGGTATTATCACAATATTGTAATTTTACTAGAGAAACAGGTAAACAAACACAAACTTCAGTTTTGTCAACTTAGTAACTTTAATAACTTTTTTAATTAACTAAAAGTACTTCAAACATTTAAATACAAATAAATATAAATAAAACAATACACAATATAAAAGTAAACTTGAGCAATTATATCAAAGTGAATGTGCAAAGGGAAACCGTCTTCGATCAGTAATCCCTCTGCATTTTTTTGGAACCCAAAATATTTCCAAACCTCTGACTTTTTTTTTTGAAGGGGGATAAATTGTCGGCAGCGTTCCTCCTTCCGCCATGCTTCTTCTTCGTGTGAGGATTAGAGAGCGGTGGCAGCGGCGGCGCGCACTGTGTGCACACAGTGCTTCTACATACGCGGATTGTTTACATCAGAGTGCGCATCAGTTCTGCGCAGCATATACGCAGTGTTTCTTCAAGCGGTTGATGGAAAATAAGCTGAAGGGGGATAAATTGTCGGCAGCGTTCCTCCTTCCGCCATGCTTCTTCTTCGTGTGAGGATTATAGTGCGGTGGCAGCGGCGGCGCGCACTGTGTGCACACAGTGCTTCAACATGTGGGGATTGTTTACATCAGAGTGCGCATCAGTTCTGCGCAGCATATACGCAGTGTTTCTTCAAGCGGTTGATTGAAAATAAGCTAAGGCGCGTTCTAAGAATATAAATTCGGATCTATTATTTTTCACGGTATTTTGAAGTGCCCGCGATAACAATATCATGCATATTCATTACCGTGATTTATCGCATTACCGAATACCGGCACAAGCCTAGATGTAATCTATAGGCTTTTTAGAAAATGTTACATACACTATACAGACACTATACAATTTAGATGATATGTCTATCACAACTGCCATTGTTGCCTTTTAATGAAGAGGAGCTGCTCAATAAACATCAATGAATGTATTAAAATCAATGGGCTTCTCTGTTACTGGACAAACACAGCCTACACAAACAAGTCTCTTTGTAAAATATAACAAGAATATTTGTATAATACTTGTATTCACTAAACACATAAAATATGCAACAATCTTAACACACAAAGTTAGATATGATGAATATATTGTTCATAAACATGCTGCAAAAGTCGCACAAGGGATAAGATAAGACACTTCCTTGGAGATGTTTAAAGTGATGAAAAAAAAAAAGTTTTGATTAAACGTAGTGTCCAAGAACAAAACTTGCACACTAACTGCAACTCATTTCATCTGCACGCATGTAAGGTAATTTGTCTTCATATTTATTTACTTATTTTACATTTTTTTAATGTAGCTTTTCAAATGTTTAATTGCGTTCAGTGCTCAAAAAGATCATTGCATGTTCTATATTTAATCTTTACAATCCTTTGTCAAAGTAACATGGAAATATTGCACAATATTAAATGGAAAACCACACCACACTCCACCCATGTGTCTTGAATGAAAGGGACAGACATCCTATATAAAAGACAGACATCGTCAGATTAAAGTCAACCAAACACCTTGACAGACACAGAAGAACAGCTGATACTTCACACAGGTACGACAACAGACGATCCAGTCCACTGTATGAATAATCTGAATCCTCGAAATATTCCTGTGATTATGTTGTGTATTGTTGTTATATTGTTATCATTGATATCACGATGAGTTCTTTTCAGCAGTTCATAAACAGAAAGCAACTAAGCGGAGATTAATACTTGAGCTGTTGTTATTTTTTCAGGCATTTGATCAAATATCGCCTGCTTGTTTTTTGAACAACTGAAAAGGCATATTAGCCAATTAAAACCAGCAGAACAACATTAGTGCAATTTTATAACAATAATAAAACAAAAATAATAAAATCAATTATTATTCTTACTATTATTACTACTATTATTTCTTTATTTACATTTACTTTTAATTCCCTAGACTTTGAAAAGCCTCAAGAAATGTCTGGAAAAACTTGGGTTCTCCTTGTTGCTGGCTCAAAGGACTGGGACAATTACAGACACCAGGTTTTTTATATGTTATTTCAAGACATATTACTAACGTATTCCAGAAACTGTGATTGACCAAAAAAAAAAATATATATATATATATTATTGGCTGTAAGTAAACGTGTGTGTGTGTGTGTGTGTGTGTGTGCGTGTGTGTGTGTGTGTGTGTGTGTGTGTTAGGCCAATGTGTGCTGTGCATATCAATTATTTAAGAAACAGGGAATTCCTGATGAGCAGATTGTGGTGATGATGTATGACAACATCTCTGAAAATCCCAAGTGAGTTTTGTCCTGCAGCTTTTGACTCTTACTGTGTGTTTTTCATGGTGCAACTTGATCTTATATTGTGTCCCGACGTGCAAACTACTTATTCTAAATATAATAAGAGCGAATATTGCTCATTGGCCATTGCATTTGGAGGGAAGCTTCAGTTCAGAGCTTCAAACACAAATAAAGACTTATAAACTCGTCAGCTTTAAGAAGACCATTGGTTAAGAAGAGAGAGAGAGAGAGAGAGACTAAAAAAAGGAGCAGTAGCCTTTAACTTCTTCAGAGACCACACTGACTGAGGATGGTTCTGGCCAATGACACAAAAGCTTCGTTTGACCCCTGGTACATTTAGTCAAAATGCATTTACAGTTTTGAGAGTGTGATCTTTTACTCTGCTAATTACTCTGGCATATGTTTTATGCAGTGAATGCCCTTCCAGCGGCAATCCAGCACTTATTAGACTTATTAGTTGTGAACCCCTAGTGCTGAAAAACACCCATAAACTCTCTCACTCAAACATACTCAACGGCCAATTTTAGCTGTTCATCCAATTTACCTATACCACGCCTTTGAGGGAAACCCATAGTGACCTTCTGTGCTGAAAGGTGACAGAGCTGACCAATGAGCCACCATGCTACCTATAAATTAACAGAGAAAAATGTTTTATAAAGAGTGTGTCTCTCTCTGCATTTCTCTGCCTGTTTTAAAGAGTTTATAAGAGGCAAACTCGCATTATTTAGGGCCATACATTTTGAACTTGCGTTAGTTACCAGACGGTTCTCTGGGGGTTGCAAGAATAACACACTGCCTTGCTTGTTTGGTGAGGGTTGGTGTGTATTATACTTATACATAAATAACTGGGTGTTTGATCGATCCCAGACACTACTTGAAGAAATTGATTGAAAATGATGTCGAATTTACGATCATTGTCATATTTTAGAAACAGCCTTGTATTGGTGTTTACTTGTAATTTAGCACGTGTTATAAACAGTGCTGGGGGAAACGTGTTATAAGTAACACACATTACTGAATAATATTATTTTATATATATTATATATAATATATAATATATATTATATATAATATAATATATATAATATCGTGTCTGAGCCTCGGACGTTATCAGGAAGGCTATTCCAGAGTTTAGGAGCCATAAATGAGAAGGCTCGACCTCCTTTACTCGACTTTGCTATTCTAGGTACTACCAGAAGCCCTAAGTTTTGAGACCTTAAAGAGCGAGTTGGATTGTAGAGAGCGAGTTGGATTGTATAAAGCTCAAAGATTTATTTTGATTTAGGGATGTTTTTATAGTCTTACTGTTCATTTTGTTATTAAACATTTTAGAGGTTTAAAACCTGTTTTCGCCTTTATAAATGATTTCTTGTTAGTACTCTTGGGCTTTATTGCAGTCTTTATCTTGGACAGTGAATTTACTTAATAACACAAAACTTACAAAGGTACCAAACACTTTACATGCTTTTATTAATCTGTATATACAGCACGTAGAGCTCTGGGCTCAGAAAGTTCTCAAAATATAATTTAATCCTACATTTTTTAAAGGAAAATGAAGGTGTAGGTTATATAGGTGGTTGTTAAATGCAGAGCTTGCCAATAAAAAAAAAGTAAAAGTAACTCAAAAGTAATCTAACGCATTACTTTCTATAAATACTTTTGTTGGGGAGTAACTCAATATTGTAATGCACTACTTTCAAAAGTAACTTTCCCCAACACTGATTATAAATGCAAATTATTTAAAAGAGAAAAATAAGGGCAAAAGCAAACATTAAAACATCATTACAGAAAAGGTGTGATGGATGGTGCTAATTGTGTTTAACGCTTTCTTCTTCTTCTCTGTCTGCAGCAATCCCTTTCCTGGAAGCATTCGCAGTGTTGTTGATCAAACAAACGTGTACGAATCAGTGCCACATGACTACATTGGAAAAGTAACTTTTTCATTAATGCAAAAACATCCTTTCATGTTTTGATTGGGGATCTGAGCATAATTATTATCTTACAGAAGGTGAATTCGAAGAATTTTCTCGCCGTTCTTCGAGGGGATGACAGTGCTGGGGGAAGAATCATAAAAAGGTTTGTGTTTGATTTCGTATTTTATGTTTGTAAGTATATTTTGATTTTGTGCAATTTTTTTTAGGGGCCTATCTGTGTGTTTCTTTTTATTTGTTCCACAGTTGTCAGTGTATTTGTCACAACGAGCCAATAATTCATTAGTTGACAGCATTATCTGTCAAGTGTTATAGATTCTACATGCAGATTTTAAACTGATTTGCCTAAAATGATCATTTGGTATGCTAATGTACAGTTAAATCATTACGACAGACCTGCTGCTTCTGATCTTGGCCCTGTAATTCCTGCTTGTAGCTAAAATTAAGCACCGTTATTTTCATTTAATGCAGTGGAAGAAATGACAACATACTCATCTACATGTCAGGAGAGGGAAATAATGGCAACTTTAAATTTCCTGAGGACTCTGTAAGTATAAAAAGCAAAGTTTCAAGAGATATGTATATCCAGTTGGAGACATTTTTTGGGATTTTCGTGACTGCACATTAGGGCATCATCTATCTGAACAAGCAAAAGCAAATGTCAACATAGTAAAATACAATGTTTACCATCACTCATGCATACTTTTTAATGTAGGGCCACACTACAACTACACATGTTTCTCTTGTGCTTTGACTTTTAATGGTTGATTTTAAGTGACGCTGTATTTCCTTCTTGTTATGTGTTTTAGTATCCAGTCTGTAATTTAAAGGGGAAACAAAATTGTTACATAAAATATATTGTGAAACAGGACCTATTGTGTTAAATTGGACTATTTGTTGACTTCTAGATGATTAATTCTGTATTTTTATGACAGCTCACTGCCAATCAGTTCACAACAACAATCAATAGCATGTCTGGCAAAAAGAAATACTCAAAGGTACGTATTCAGTGAATCTTGACTGAAGATTAAATATTTTTAGCAGTTTGTAGAGTTCTCTTTGTTATATGACGAATGAAACTGATTATTCAGCCTGATCTCATGAGAAAACCTAAGTATTTTACGTCTTGTCAGTTTAGTGGCCAATTCGTATGAATTCGTACGAGGTCAGTCGTACCAAATTGTACGATTTTAAAAAGGAGGCGTGGCACCTAACCCCACCCCTGAACCCAACTGTCATTGGGGGATGAGCAAATCGTACGAAAATCTACGAATTAGATCGTACGAATTAGCGACTAAATCAAACAGTTACGAATTGCCGTGAGATTGTGTTGGATTATGTGCTGGCAGTCTTTGGTTTTACCCATAGACTGTAAAATATATGGACGGAGCATCCGTGACGTCACCCATAGGTTTCTGAACACTGCAAAAGAAGCTACAAGTAGGCGCGGCCAACCGTTGCCATTTTGTTCGCGCGTCATCGCACCCACGGCGGGATACCAAACTAGGGCAAAGAGGCGGAGAGTGGGCGGAGCTACAGACGCCTGCTGGCACTTTGCTTAGACCTGGCAGACAGACTTTACTTTGGGAGAAACGCTTGATACTTTATTACCTGCGACTCGTTTGTGTTCTGACCACATGTGCTTGGCTGTACACTATATCAATAAAGTGTTTAGACTTTTATAAACACTGTAGTAATACAGTGAGCCACTAAACATTGTTCTTAAGACGTTTTTCTACAGGAAGAAAACGCGAATTACTTCCAAACACTTCAAATATAGTGTGTGTTAGTAAATGCAAGACTATTGATGAACTCCAGCACAACACTGTATGACAACGCTTCAGATGACTGTTCTAGAGCCTACAACTAATCAATCTGTCACATTCTGGAGTGCTTTACGGGTCTAAAGAAAAATATTAATGATAAATGATCTTAAATAAAACAAATACATTTATAGAGATGGTATACAAGTATATAACTTTACTCACATGGGAAACAGAGGCCACGTGAATGGTTTGTGAGCACAATTAAGTGCACACAGCATCCCATATCATCTGATAATTGTAAGAAATAAGTCCAAAAGGCAGCTGACTGTGTAAAGCCACATAAAACAAAACAAAAATACGATGAATATGCCGAGATCAGTGGCTAATCTGCCGGATTCAGCTGAGGTGAAGTGACGGCGACCAGTGAGACCTAGCTGTCACTCAAGTGGCCACGCCCTTAATTATGCAAACTTAATATAACCTAAAATAAAGGAAATGGATGAGTTATAAAAAAATTCACCCCCCTCACAGTTGTCATGGAGGGTAATAATAGCTATATGAACCAAAATCGTTCTTTGTACCAGGCTGTAAACACCTTTTTTTCTGCTGTAAAGTTGGCCATTCTAACAGTGGGCTCAATTGCCACTTGCTCTATTATGGAGCCAGGACTAGCGGAATTTTGATGAATTGCAGTTTCAGTTACTTCCATATTGGCTTCCCGAGAGAGAGCGGGAGGTTGCCGCTTGGTTTTACCACATCATAGAATAAATTCCAGCCTGTAATCTGAAAGCTAATTCAGGCCTGGTGTATAATCTTGCATCTTAAGTACAATACAATATTCACAAGGCACTGCTTTCACAACTGTAACCACAACCCTTTCAAATGAGGGGTAAAATGAGTTATAATGATTAAATAATTAGTAAAGAGTCTCAATCTGTGAACAAATCTTACATTTTCCATAACCTTTGTATTTTTTGCAGATGATGATCTTCATGGATAGCGATAACTCTAACACGATGTTCGCAGGCCTTTATGATAACATCAGTGGTGAGATTACACTTTATTTCAAAGCTGTCCATAATTTACTTGATTAAAAATTAATCAAATTAATCAATGAATTAACTGATTATGGATTGAAAAACAAAGGTAGCATCTAATGCGTAACTGTCCTTTAGTCTATGCAGTGGCATCATGTGACTCAACTAACCAGAGTGTTCTGAGCGACCCCGACAGGGGCACTTACCTCTCAGATCAATTCTCAGCTGCTTGGTTGACGTTCATTTCAACGGTATGAGTTTGTCATCAATGAGCTTTAACTGCATTTGCCAAGTCTTAACATCTAAATCAGAGATGCCCAAACTAGGGCCCACAAGCCAAAGTTGGCCCTTGGTAACCTTTGATTTGGCCCACTGTCATATATGAGAAGAGAGGGAGAATGACAGGTGTTTATTTATATAGATTTAACAGATATTGTCATTTCTGATTATATTTAACATTTTGTTTGTTGTATTATTAAGCTACAATAAATAAATAAATAAATAATAACTGAAATGTAATGTTTCACTTAAATGTTCAGATTTTTTTAAATGTAAATACTGTCACTTGACATCAACAGCCTGACTAGTGTATACAGCATTGAACTCCACTGTGTTATAACGTGAATTATTAGTATTTATTGTAGCAAATTTATTATAAGATGTAAACATGATATAATGCATTAGGTAATAGGATTAAACTAATTTTTGCTATTTATTTTTTAAACATGAAATAAATTAGGAAATTACCCATGGTAACTTTAATGAAATACAATTTGCTATATTTACCTTTGGCCCACAACCCTCAATCAAGTTTGCTTTTTGGCCCTTCATAAGGAAATGTTTGGGCATGCACCTCTGATCTAGAACATTTTACGTTCAAAGTTACCTATGCTTATTTGTCTGAACTTTTACAGGCTGATCTTAAAAAAGCTACATTCAGTAAGCTCTTTGACTACATAAAACACAAAGATGATTCCTGTCCCAGCGAGATTGGAGACGAGGTATGAAAGTCCAACACTTTATCAGAATAGATCTTCTCTTTCTAAAACTTTAAATGAATATTTGATTATTTTCATCATTTAAAACTCACAACAAACATTTCAAATATCCATAAACGGTTTCTAAGCTGCTGTTGATTTTCCTTTCTCTGTCTTTCTTTCTTTCTTTCTTTCTTTCTTTCTTTCTTTCTTTCTTTCTTTCTTTCTTTCTTTTTTAAAACATACATATTTGTTATTTTAAGGGAATTCCCCAACTTCTGATTGGTGACTTTCTGCGATTGGGAGGCTGTTCAGACTGCGCTTGAGAAGACTTCTTCCTGAAGCACTGACGAAAATGTTCAGCATAATCTGATGGCTTTTTCTTTTAGTTTCTTCTTTCAAACCTCTGGATTAATAATAAGAATTGAATTTAGTGCAACATTATAAACGCTTACTGCTGACAGTTTGTGCTTAGTGAGATTTTAAAACGTTTTTTTAATGGATTTTTATGTGAAATAAATGCTTCAGACTGAATAGATATATTCTCGCTAAAATTATTTAGTCTCTTTTTTGTTTTTTTAAACATCACATTGTTTCCAAATTGTATGTGATTCTGTTATTTTACATAATTGTAGCTAATGAACTATGAAATCTGGCCATTTTTACTATTTTGCTTTCTTTTTTCTATATAAATGATCTAAAAGGACTTATTGGGATTATGTGTGTGAACTACTAACAACCAAAAAAATTAATAAAACTGGGAAAAGGGGAAAAAATGCTGTGGTTTTGTGCTTATTTATTATACATGGACATGAATTCAGTTTACAATGTCTTACAGAGCAGTAGAGTATCCAACAGTTTGTTTGTTCACAGGGGCATCAAACCTAGAAATATTTCAAAATATGCTGAATTGATGCTTGAGAAACATTTTATCATCACAAAAGTAACTCAGTAATAGATTTTCTATTAGAAACGTTTTATGAAAGAAATATTTAATTGCATAATGACAAATGTAGCGTTTAAAAACAAAGCTGTTTATTAAGTATATATATGCTCATCAAAGACAACTGACAAGCTAATGCATACAGTATACAGTTGAATACAAAATTATTAGCCTCTTGTGAAATCCTTTATACTAATTTCTTTTTAGAAGTGTGAACACCACAATGACTTAAAGACGAAGTGATGAAGTGATCGTCAACAAAGCAATGAAATGTTTGCTGGATATTAGTCTTGGGTAGCCAGAGCTCAGATTGACCGCTGATGATCTGGGAACTTTGAACATATTAAATGGTCAAGGACCGCCCACTATGTTGCATGACTGACAGGTTAACCAACCAATCACGTTTCGTTTTGTGCCACACCATGTTTTTGGGAGTAGAAATGTCTTTACAATAACAGCCCATCACGCGACAGCATCATTCATTCCCGAACATCTTTAAAAGTTTGCAACATCAATATTTTTAACGATCTGTCAGCAAAACAGAAAATCGGTAGGACATGTATGTAGACTTTGTTCTGAGATTCATTCATTTTTTAGCGACGCATTTCTACATAAAAATCCCACAGACTGAGATGACTGAATGGAAGTTTTCTTTGTTGCATAAACGCAAGGTTCTGTTGTATTTGTGAGTATCCAAATTAAGTATTCTGTTCTTGGGCCCAGGGGCGGACAGGCCATAGGGAGCATAGGAACCCCCCTTTCCGTTTTCAATAACCGATCGCACCTTGTGCGGCCTGAGCTACAATAACTTTTCCCAGGGGAAAATGCTGTCCCAGTCTGCCCCAGCTTGGGCCTGTAATTCCTGCTAAAAGGGAAGATCCATTTGTGCAAGATAAAGTAAATAAAGCACAGCGGTTCTGTTAAATGTTTACGAATGGGTAGTTTTTCAGACACTAGAGGGCGCTGTGGGTTTGTGTACTACACCCAAAAAATAGGAGAGTTTCTGTATTTACTTGGAGCAACACTTCATTAAACTCACAAAACATTGCAAAATATCTAGTCAAATATTTAGTACTTTCATCATGGCAAAGACTAAATAAATTAGTTATCAGAAATTAGTTATTAAAACTTATGTTCAAAATTATGTCGAAAAATTGTCTATTGTTCTCTTAAATAGCACTTAATAATAATAATAAAAATAATAATAAGGCGGCACGGTGGCTCAGTGGTCAGCACTGTCACCTCACAGCAAGAAAGTCGCTGGTTCGAGTCCCGGCTGGGTCATTTGACATTTCTTTGTGGAGTTTGCATGTTCTCACCGCATTGGTGTGGGTTTCCTCCGGGTGCTCCAGTTTTCCCCACAGTCCAAACAAATGTGCTCAATTATAAATTGAATATACTAAACTGGCCGTAGTGTGTGTGTGTGTGTGTGTGTGTGTGTGTGTGTGTGTGTGTGTGTGTGTGTGTGTGTGCGTGTGTGTGTGTGTGTGTGTGTGAATGAGAGTGTATGGATGTTTCCTAGTACTGGGTTGCAGCTGGAAGGGCATCTGCTGCGTAAAACATATGCTGGATAAGTTGGCGGTTCACTTCGCTGTGGCGACCCCTGATGAACAAGGGGACTAAGCCAAAGGAAAATGAATGGATGAATAATAATAATAAATAAATAAAATTATAATTTTAATCCCCAAAAAATCTAATAATAATTTTCATAAAACCGGTCTACAACTTTAATTTCACTGAGCATTTAATTTTTTATTTGCCAATTATTACTTATGGGATAATAAAATCTGGGAGTGTTTGTTTGAATAACTGGAAAGTAAATAGTTGTAAATGAACTTCCCATAGTTTAATAAGATATGGTATAATAAAAGGTTACAGAAACCAAACTCTTTCTATCCGCTGCTCTCACTGTCCAACAGACAGGACACTGTGGAAAACATCACAGTAGGAATCTCCATGGCTAATATACACACATTCTGCTGTAGAGTCTCACAGCAACATGCTCCAGTGCATTCAGATTTATAAAGTCGAGTGTGTGTGTGTGTGTGTGTGTGTGTGTGTGACACTGATGAATGCAGCGCTAGAGAAGAGAAATGCTGAATGCATTGCTCCCTCTTCTCCAGATTATACATGAATGCACAAAATAATGGCTGTTCTCCTATAGCACTGCTCTGCTAGTATAAAGCATTAGGCTACAGTTTGTTTGACACCTTCAGTGGATTCCTTTTTTCATTCTTTGTGAATGTGCTATGTTTGTTCTTTCGAAATCTCGCATGGGAAAATAAGAAAACTAAACCGTGCTGCTGTCATTCATGGCCTCTGCTTTCACTTGGAAATGTTGTCTTTGCATCCGCTTTAATATCCGATATCCTTGTTCCTGGAGGAAAACATGATTATTTTGTGCGGAAAGCAAATTGCTGCGTCTCCCTTTGACATTTTGCCATCACCTCACAAGACCAATGGGGCAAAACTGAAATGTGGGCCAAATCAGCCACTGTACATGTTCAGGTACAATGCACCAATTACGTGTCGGTGTGTGTGAGAAAGAAATATTGTCATCACCATAAGCTAAAGCACAGCTCAGTGCAGATATGAGAAGATGTTTAAATGTTGTTATCTGCATCTTTGTGTATGTAATATTCACATATACTGTGCATATATAGGCTGAGCACTGTATAGGAGTACACCCTTCACAAATCTCTCTTTTAAATTCATATTTTTAATAGAAAGCTTTACAATATTATATGTGTGCTTATACATTAGATTAGTCAGTACTGAAGCTAAATCTGGAGCTCATCTAATAAATACCTTATGATAATGGTCCAAAAACAAGCACACCCAAATTTATGTTATAGAAAAATATTAAAAACTAATTTTAAAAAGAGGAAAAATTCAGGAGAAGCAAAAATAAATAAAAAGTGAGTTGAAATTTTGTAGGTTGTAATTATTTTTCAATATTTTGCTTGAATTTAATTGCACTATCTTTCAAATTATAAATATGTTTGGTGACTAAAATATTATTTTAATAAATATATCTGTTTAATAAATCTGTTTTGTTTAAATGCCCCAAAATACATTGCCTATATTCACTGAGAAATTGATAAAAATATTAATTTTTATAATGGGGTGTACTCAATTATGCTGAGCACTGTATACAGTATAACAAAATAAAATACTAAAAAACTAATTTATTAAAACAATTTAGTTTAAGTACAAATTTTCACTATTAACTAGTGTGTTATTACCTGCCAATTATTAAGATATTGGTTATTTAGTACTGATAAAGTATAATCTTATTCTACATCCCTAATCCTATTGAATTAATAAATCCAACTAGTAGCTTAATAACCACTAATAAGCAGAAAATGAGGAGTTTGAGGCAAAATTCAAAGTTAATGGTTTGGTTATAGTTAGTATCTGCATCTTTATGTAATATTCACATATACCTGTATATACTGTTTATACATATACACATACAGTGCTCAGCATATACTGTATATGTACACCCCTCACAAATCTCTCTTTTAAATTCAGATTTTTAATAGGAAGCTAGACAATATTAGATTTGTGCAAATACATTAGATTAGTTAGTGAATATAACAAAATAACTTACGATAACGGTCCAAAAACTTGTACAACCAAATTTTTAGGTTATAGAAAAATATTAAATAAAAATTTAAAAATAAGAAAAAATCAAGAGAAGCAAAAAAAAAAAAATTGTAGGTTTTATTTATTTATTTATTTATTTTTGCAATATTTAGCTTACATTTTTTTTGTATTATCTTTCAATTTATAAATGTGTTTGGTGACTAAAATATTATTTTAATAAATATATCTGTTTAATAAATCTGTTTTGTTGAAATGCACCAAAATACATTGCCTATATTCACTGAGAAATTGATAAAAATATATATTTTTATAATGGGGTGTACTCAATTATGCTGAGCACTGTATACAGTATAACAAAATAAAATATTAAAAAACTCTGCCATTTGTTTTGGTAACAATTTAGTTTAAGTACCAATTTTCACTATTAACTGGTGTCTTATAACCTGCCTATTATTAAGATATTGGTTATTTAGTACTGATAAAGTATAATCTTATTCTACATCCCTAATCCTATTGAATGAATAAATCCAACTAGTAGCTTAATAACCACTAACAAGCAGAAAATTAGGAGTTTGAAAAAAAAGGAAAATTTTAGTTGAAATTTTGTAGGTTGTATTTATTTATTTATTTATTTATTTATTTATTTATTTATTTATTTATTTTTGCAATATTTAGCTTGAATTTTATTGTATTATCTTTCAATTTCTAAAGATGTTTGGTGACTAAAATATTATTTTAATAAATATATCTGTTTAATAAATCTGTTTTGTTGAAATGCACCAAAATACATTGCCTATATTCACTGAGAAATTGATAAAAATATATATTTTTATAATGGGGTGTACTCAATTATGCTGAGCACTGTATACAGTATAACAAAATAAAATATTAAAAAATTTGTTTTAAACCATTTGTTTTGGTAACAATTTAGTTTAAGTACCAATTTTCACTATTAACTAGTGTCTTATGACCTGCCTATTATTAAGATATTGGTTATTTAGTACTGATAAAGTAATCTTATTCTACATCCCTAATCCTATTGAATGAATAAATCCAACTAGTAGCCAAGTTTGAGCCAGACGTCATACGTAGTTAATGATTTGTTAATAGTGAGTTAATACCTGAAAAGTGACCCTTATTTGCAAATAAATAATGGAGTAGTATATACAGGAAATCATTGTTGTAAGATTATGCAAGTGTAAAGACAAAAGGTATTCCCAAATGCAAAAGTAAAATTATTCCTCACCACCTCTAAACCCTCCACCAGTTGAATTCCAATTCGATGTCAAATTAAAATCATATTAAGTAAATAATTAATTGAAAACCAAAAAAACTAGATTGCAGAGCGGCACGGTGGCTCAGTGGTTAGCACTGTGGCCTCACAGCAAGAAGGTCACTGGTTTGCATATTCTCCCCGTGTTGGTGTGGGTTTCCTCTGGGTGCTCCGGTTTCTCCTACACTCTCAGAAATAAAGGTACGCGAGCTATCACTGGGGTGGTACCTTTTCAAAAGGTACAAATTTGTACCTACAAGGTCCATATTAATACCTCAAGGGTACATATTAGTACCTAAAAAGTACAAAAGTGTTCCTCTTAAAATTTTTAGGCACTAATATGTACTTTTGAGGTATTAATATGGACCCTTTAAGTACCAATGTGTACCTTTTGAAAAGGTACCACCCCAGTGACAGCTTGCGTACCTTTATTTCTGAGAGTGTACAGTCCAAGGGGTATTGAATTAAATAATTGGCCGTAGTGTATGAGTGTGTGTGTGAGAGAGTGTATGTGTGTGTTTCCCAATAGGGTTGCAACTGAAAGGGCTTCCACTGCGTAAAAAAATATGCTGAAATAGTTGGCGGTTCATTCCACTGTGGCGACCTCTGAAATAGAGACTAAGCCGAAGGAAAGTATTTAACTGCAATATGAACTGTATTTTACTGTAGGACAGTTATACAGTATGTTACTGTATTTTAAAGTTGCAATGTATAAAAATACAGTATATATTTCAGCAAAACATACGACACTAAGTACATATAAAGCAAGATAAATGGTGCTGTAAATGTAAATACAGTATTTTTGCTGTAATTGATTTACAGTAAGTTACTGTCGAACTTCTGGCAGTAAGTTACTGTAGATTCTACAGGAAAGCGTAAACATATTGTGATTCACAAGTGATTTCTATTTATTTACGATTGTGGATTACATTACAGGACTTTATTGACAGTTTAGTAGTTTGAAACAATATAATGTGTAAGAAATCTAGAGAAATAACAGCATATATACTGCAGTTTATTACAAGGTGTTTGTAGAGTAATATACAACAGCAACCCAGACAATAAAGCACTGTAAACCATTAAAAATGCTCATAAAAGTCACTGTTTTCAACTTTTTAAGATTAAAAGTTGATGGAAGAAAGATCAAGATCCCATTGTGCAACTCAAAAGCAGAAATAAACATGGAAAAAAGAATCACAAAATATGGAAACTGCTAATTTACGTATTTGTTTTACAGTGTACTGTATTTATGGGTTCACTTTGAGCTTTTTATATCCCTCATAACATTAGACTGTTTCCCTTTCACCAATGACGAAGTTTAATGCATGTTTGGTTTGCCTAACTTTAATTTATTTATATATATATATATAGTTTTATGGAAGAGTCAGCTGGCTGGTAAAATACAGACGGCTTATTCAGACACCTTCTTATTAACTTTTACCATGAGCGTTTACAGAGTCAGGAAGATGCCATTAAATAAAGATTGTCCGTCAACAGATAAAATCCCAGAAGTGACTAATTAATTTGAAGTTGTCACTCAGTAAGTAGTTCATGCTAATAAAACACCAATCAAAAATCTGTTCAAAGCAGATTTACAGTCCTTTTGAAGCCTCTCACAGGTATTAAAACATCTCGTAATAAGCCATCAATGCACAAAAAAATCGTACATGTTTGTTTTGCATCTTTGCTTCAGAGCTTTTATGATAATAAACGCTTTAATAAGATTTGAGAGAAACATGAGGAGCTGGTGCCAGAATCTATTAAGACTTCTTTGATGCACAAGCGCTGTAAGTGTGTGTGTGTGTGTGTGTGTGTGTGTCTTTAAATGTGCTGTATATTGACACATAATGTCTTGCTAACAGTGAGTGTGTTGTTTAGACTCCCTGTTAACCATCAGAACAACTATAAAGCCTGATTACAACTCAATTCCTGGAAGACACTGTTTGATGGCAAAACAGCTTGATGGCATCATCTGTGTGTGTGTGTGTGTGTGTTTTAAATACACTCTTTGATGAACTACAAAACATGAAGTAGAACTTTATTAATTCATTCATTTGGCTTTCTCCCTTTATTCATCAGGGGGCGCCACTGCGGAATGAACCGCTAACTTATCAAGCATATGTTTTACACAGCGGAAGACCTTCCAGCCACATCTCAGTACTGGGAAACATCCATACACTCTCAAATTGACATTCATACACTACGACCAATTTAGTTCATCAATTCCCCTATAGCGCATGTGTTTGGACTGTGGGTGAAACCGGAGCACCTGGAGGATACCCACACCAACACGGGGAGAACATGCAAACTCTGCACAGAAATGCCAACTGACCCAGCCAGGGATCGAACCAGCGACCACTTAGTCACTGTGCTGCCCCACAAAGTAAAATTTCTTTTACAAAAAATATTATAACACATGTACACGCAATAATTTCCTTAAATATTATTCATGACAAAATATATAAAACAAGTCAAAAGTCTGGGTAACACCTTTCTGAATTTGTTGTTCATAATCCTACATATTTTTATTAGATATATTCTGTATATATTTATTAAATTTAATATTAATATATAGGCGACGCACTGGCGCAGTAGGTAGTGCTGTTGTCTCACAGCAAGAAGGTCGCTGGTCCGAGCCTCTGCTGGGTCAGTTGGCATTTCTGTGTGGAGTTTGCATGTTCTCCTCGCGTTCTTGTGAGTTTCCTCCAGGTGCTTCGGTTTCCCCCACATGTCCAAAGACGTGGTACAGGTGAATTGGGTAAGCTAGATGGGTTGTGGCTGGAAGGGCATCCGCTGTGTAAAAACGTGCTGGATAAGTTGGCGGTTCATTCCGCTGTGGCGACCCCATATTAATAAAGGGACTAAGTCAAAAAGAGGAGAAGAGGTGTGCCAGAGCGCGGTTCACTTGGGCTTTGGTGCAGTACGCTTATAGTGTGAGTGCAAAGCGCCTGAGCCCGAAACTGAAGACGAGACGTGACTTTTAAGGGACTGTTTCCTATGTGTTTATTTACTTCTTACTGTTCAATGAATGCAAACTGTCGTAGATTATTAATTACTCAAACCCCTCGCTTCACGTTAGAGACCCCTTTAGCAAACCTCCTAATTCCTGCAGCACGAGGACTTTATGATTGGTTATGAGCGTCAAAAGTGTTCTGTTCGGTGAAAAATTTGACTGCATGTCACTGCATATCTTAAAAACTAAAATGATATAACTAAAGAAATCTCCACTGTGCTGAGCGAGAGCGCTTACTGAACAGCGCATCATCGATGACGCAAGCGTGCTCAGGCTTGAATGCAATGTGTGGGCGGACCGTCTAGGGGAGACGGAAGGGGGGGGCAAGTGTGCTTCAGCCCAGTTCAAGGCAACTGTACATAGTGGGAGTACGCCCTAATGCATGCACACACACACTTAAAATATATATATTCTATTACTTAAAGCTCATATTGCTGTATGTGATGTATGTGAGTGGATGTGTGTTTTTATGTTTTTTGTGCGTGTGTGTGTGTGTGTGTGTGTGTGTGTGTGTGTGTGTGTGTGTGTTTGTGAATGCATGTGCATGTTAGTCATGCATGTTTTTGTGTTTATGTTTTGCGTGTATGTGTGTGCATGGATGTGTACATGTGTGCAAGTGAGTGCATGTGTTTTAATGTTTTGTGTATGTGTGTGTGTGTGTGTGTGTGTGTGTGTGTATGTATGTACAGTTGAAGTCAGAATTATTAGCCTCTCTGATTTATTAGCCCTCCTGAATATTTTGTCCCCAATTTCTGTTTAATGGAGTGAAGATTTTTTCAACACATTTGTAATCATAATAGTTTTAATAACTCATTTCTAATAACTGATTTATTTTCTCTTTGTCATGATGACAGTAAATAATATTTGACTAGATATTCTTCAAGACACTTCTATACAGCTTAAAGTGACATTTAAAGGCTTAACTAGGTTAATTAGGTTAACTAGGCAGGTTAGGGTAATTAGGCAAGTTACTGTATAACGATGGTTTGTTCTGTAGACTATCGGGAAAAATATAGCTTAAAGGGGCTAATAATTTTGACCTTAAATGTTTTTAAAAAAATTAAAAACTGCTTTTATTCTAGCTGAAATAAAACAAATAAGACTTTCTACAGAAGAAAAAATATTATCAGACATACTGTGGAAAATTTCCTTGCTCTGTTAAACATCATTTGGGAAATATTTAAAAGAGAAAATAAAATTAGGGGGGGGGGGCTAATAATTCTGACTTTAACTGTACATGTGTGAGTATGTGTAACGGAGGCCTGCACAGCACTTCCCTAGCTGGCCTCCGTTACACTCTCCCCCTAAACCTCACTCCCATCCGGGTCACGGCACCAATGTAACCCCACCAGTCCTACACCACCCAACCCGCTCCGAGCTGTAATCGAACCAGCAACCTTCCGCATGGGTGTTGGTTGCTCTAACAAAGAGGCTAAAGACCATGGCCTCTAGCGTTTGTCGCTAGAGCACCTTTAGAGGTCAGAGGAGTGAGGTTTACCTGCACAGCACTTACTAGCTGGCCTCCGTTATGAGTGCATGTATGTTTTTATGTTGTGTGTGTATGTTGGCATGGATATGTTTACGGTTGTGTAAGTGTGTATATGAGTGAGCGCATGAGTTTTTATGTTTTGTGTTTATGTTTTGCCCGTGTGTGTGTGTTTGTGTGAGTGCATGTGTGTTTTTATGTTTTGTGTGTGTGCATGGCAGAACGGTTGTGCTGTGGTGGGTTTGGAGCATCTGTGCAGGCATCAGTGTGTGCTGCAGAATGAGGCTAATTAAAGGTTCCATGTGGCCGATCAGTGTTTTAATGTCCCTCACCAACAAACATCCGTCTCAGGTAATGGGGTGTGGCTTTACAACAGCTTACACACACACACACACACACACACGCTCACACAAACACACACTCATACATGCACAAAAACTGTGCACACACACACACATTTACACATACACAAACACAAGAAAAATACATACACACAAATACACACATGCACACACACACAAACACCCCCACACACATATATTCACACACACACACACACACACACAAACGTTTTAAACTCTTTCTTGGACGGTATGCCTGACAGAAGCGTCATGAGTGCATTATGAGATGTGGGTGTGATTTTCTGATGCTGTCTGCAGTTTGTGAAGATGACAGCAGGTGATGCATCTCTTTACAGTCTGACCTTTCATCAAAAGACAAATAACCATCAACGAAACATGAATCATTGGCTGTATGTTGTTATGGGCTTGAATATACCATTTACATTAGTAATCATTTGTTATGAACCATCATCTTTTGTACTGTTCATGAGGATC
>NC_079446.1:47599722-47619722 GCF_903798145.1 Danio aesculapii | reverse complement strand
TTTAATAACTCATCTCTAATAACTGATTTATTTTATCTTTGCCTTGTTGACAGTAAATAATGTTTGACTAGATATTTTTCAAGACACTTCAATACAGCTTAAAGTGACATTTAAAGGCTTAACTAGGTTAATTAGGTTAACTAGGCAGGTTAGGGTGATTAGGCAAGTTATTGTATAACGATTGTTTGTTCTGTAGACTGTCGAAAAAATGTATAGCTTAAAGGGGCTAATAATATTAACCTTAAAATGGTGTTTAAAAAATTTAAAACTGCTTTTATTCTAGCTGAAATAAAACAAATAAGACTTTCTCCAGAAGAAAAAATATTATCAGACAAACCGTGAAAATTTCCTTGCTCTATTAAACATCATTTGGGAAATATAAAATAAATAAATAAATAAATAAATAAATAAATAAATAAATAAATAAATAAATAAATAAATAAATAAAAAAATCAAAGGGTGGCTAATAATTCTGACTTCAACTGTATATACATTGTGTCACATACACATTATATGTTTGATAATATCAACACAAATAATATGAGTATTAGTAACTTAAACATTTTAAGTTCAGTTATCAAATCAGATTTGTTATAAATGCACAGGTTATAAAGTGCTGTGTACAAATGTGTATAGCATTGTTATAAGGTGTTGTGTACAAGTGTGTATGAGAAAGTACTGCATATTTATTGCACAGTAGGGGGATATTTAACTGTTCATGAGGTAGACAGCCTGAGGACAGAAACCTTTCCTGTGTCTGGCTGTTTTTGTGCTTGGTGCTCTGAAGCGCCGACCAGACGGTAAAAGTTCAAAAAGGAAGTGTGCTGGGTGTGAGGGGTCCAGAGTGATTTTGCGAGCCGTTTTACTCACTCCGGAAGAGTACAGTTCTTGAAGTGTAGGAAGGGCAGTGCCAGTGATTTTTCCAAACTTTACGGTTAAAAGTTGTTGGAAAAAAGATCAAGATCCCATAATGTAATTCAAAAGCATAAATAAATGGGCGGAAATATAAAAAAAAAAGATTCACAAAAAAGCAGAAAAGTCTAATTCATGGAAGTTTTTTTACAGTGAAGGATAAAAAGATAATTTAATGTTTTTAATCGATATAATTTCAAGTAGTGATTCACACTCATTTAAATATTTACATTTTAGTCATTTTCATTTTACATTTGTACATATATTTTACATGATCTCAAAGATCTACGCACCAGGCAAAGATATAAAAGCAATGCAAACCATGCTACTGAACTTTAATCAACATTATGCAATAAATCCAATAACCAACAAATCATTAGCAAACTACTGTATATTGCAGTAGCAGAGCCAAGTAAAGTCAGGTTTTATTGTCTTTGTGATGTCAACATGTACACATTAGTGCTAAATATTAATTACGGTAAACATAAATATAAGCACAAAATAGAAGAACACAGCTACAGACTTAAAACTAAAAATCAAAACCTATTAATAGCCAAGAATTATCTGTAATATTACTCTTGAAATATATACAGTCAGGACACCAGAAGACATTACTCAGCAGTTTCCCAGGTTTTTATTTTAATGAAAAGTTTAGCAATTATATTTTGTTTTTGTACATAATTTTTGCTAGATTAGCATGTTAAACTTTACATTTTAATTATTAGTGTCTGTTTTTGCCCCATTTACTGCTATTACATTGGCATTCTGTTTTTTATTTTATTAGAATATACAAAAGGTACACAAACTGAGATTATACAAATATATATGTATATATATATGTATATATATATATATATGTATATATATATATATATATATATATATATATATATATATATATATATATATATATATATATATATATATATATATGTATATATATATATATGTATATGTATATATATATATATGTATATGTATATGTATATATATGTATATATATATATATATATATATATATATATGTATATATGTATATATATATATATGTATATATGTATATATATATATATGTATATATGTATATATATATATATATATATATATATATATATATATATATATATATATATATATATATATATATATATATATATATATATATATATATATATATATATATATATATGTATATATATATATATATATGTATGTATATATATATATGTATGTATATATATATGTATGTATATATATATGTATGTATATATATATATATATATATATATATATATATATATGTATGCATATGTATGTATATGTATATATATATACAGTATGTGTGTGTATATGTATGTATTACTACTACATTACTACTACTACTGATACTACTACAGCAATCACTGCTACTACAACATCTACATCAACAACATCTACTACTGATACTACTACACCAACAACGACTACTACTACTACACATCCACTACTTCTGTTACCACTATACCAACGACATCTACTACTACAGATACTACTTCAACTACTACTTCACATAATAATGGCATTCTATGATTGCAAAGCCATTGCAAAGACAGCATATAATCACGCATTCTTGATTGTTGGTGGTTTTCCTTCTTGGGAAGAGGTACAATTTATATTATTTACTGATAAAAATCCAAAATATGTGTTGAAATAAGACTTGTCACCAATAATCAATCCACTTTCTGAAACACAGAGAAAGCTGTCACCAAATTAAGACTCAAAATCACAGCAGAGTGGATGAAAACATTCCTGACAGCACATTAAATATTAAATATTTTCATGGTAACTAAAATTGGCATGGTAGAAAAAAAAAGATATAATAATAATAATAATAATAATAATAATAATAATAATAATGTTAATTTTATAATTAATAATAATAATAATAATAATTTTATAAATAATAAAAATAATAATAATTTTATAATTAATAATAATAATAATAATAATATTAATGTTAATTTTATAAGTGATAATAATAATAATAATAATAATAATTTTATAATTAATAATAATAATAATAATAATAATGTTAATTTTATAATTATTATTAATAATAATAATAATAATAATTTTATAACTATTAATATAATAATAATAATAATAATAATAATAATAATAATAATAATATTTTAAATTTAGCCTTTCTTTTAGATTTTAGCCTTTCTGTAATAATTTTTCCCCCACAGTCCAAATGCAAGTGCTATAGGTGAATTGAATAAGCTAAATTGGCCGTAGTGTGTGTATGTTTCCCAGTACTGGGTTGCAACTGGAAGGGCATCCGTGTGTAAAACACATGCTGGATAAGTTGGCGGTTCATTCCGCTGTGGCGACCCTTGATGAATAAAGGACCTAAGGCGAAGGTAAATGAATGAATTCGTTTATTTACTTATTTGTTGTTATGCATGTGTGCAGTCAGCTGTTCTTGTGTATTTCCACCATACAAAAATCACCCTCGATTATGTCAGAAAGGCTTCAGGAGCTAAAAGACATTCTGTCAGCTTGTGTTTGTTGGTCGAAATGCTCCTTTAATGCGCGTGTGCCTAATATCTGACTGTATTTAACATTTACACCCCATTTTGTCGGTCATGGCCCACTGATTCTGCACAACAATTTGATCTGAGCTGAGGGCTGGTGTGTGGCGTAGCGCAGTGTACACAGCTCAGTGGCTGTATACTGTAGAGTTTTATTGATATTGCTGAAGAAAAGCTTTGCTCTGGGCCTCCCCGTTTGCTCCGCCATGCAGGAGTCGGAGCCGTAGGTGACCCGACAGATCAATTTATCTGAGCGAGAGCAGCCGTCCGTGAGAGGCATCTTTACCACTGAATGAATGAAATAGATGTGGAGGACAGAAGAGCTTTCTTTGACGGCCTGGAGTCAAACACGCTCTTGATCTTGAAAAAGATAATCCATTACTCTCATTTTAGGAGTAAACTTAAAGGGTTAGTTCACCCAAAAATGAAATCTACTCATGTCATTCCAAACCCCTGACACCTTCAATTGAAGATATTTTAGATGAAATTAAAGAGCTCACTCATCCTCCATGGACACCTACACTGCAAATTTTAGATTGTAGATTTAACTACCTTAGAGTTAAATTTAACAATTTCTCAGAGTTTATATGGGAACCACTGGAAAAGTGTTGAAATAACACTTTTGAAAGAGTTAACATCATCAACACTCAGAGAGTGTTAATTACCAAACTCTTGTAGTGTAAAATATTAACACCACAAAGGATTATCTGAACTCCAGTCAGTGTTATGTTTTAACACTCTTAGGTAAATTTTTCAACACTGTACCAGTGTTATTTTGAAGGTGTTAACATAGTCAACACTCCGAGAGTGTTAAATAGCAAACTCTATAGGGTCATGAAACGTTTCAAGGTTAAAAGTTGATGAAAGAAAGATCAATGTCCCATAATGCAATTCAAAAGCATAAATAAATGAGGAAAAATAAAAAGATGAACTGCTAACTTACTGATATGTTTTACAATGAGGAAAAATGGATGATTTAAACAATGTTTTTAATCGATATCATTTAAAAAAATTGTGATTCACACTCTTTTAAATAATTTCATTCGAATGGCTTTTATTTTACATTCGTACCTATACTTTACATGAGCTTAACTAAAAGATCAACGCATCAAGCATGGAGAAAGACAATGCCAGGAGCACAAACCATGCTAATGATCTTTAATTAACATTATGCAATAAATCCAATAACCAATGGATCATTACCCAACGACTGTATATTGCACTTATAAAGTCAAGTCAGCTTTTATTATCTTGGTTTTTTTGTATTGACACCATTAAATTAAGATATTTTGGATGAATTCGGAGAGCTCCCTCATCCTCCATAGACATCTAGAGTCCAGTAAAGGAATCAATGTCAAACATTTCATGTGCCTCAGTGGTGTAATCATATGAAGTTCCCACAACTCCTTTTGTGTGCCAAAATACTGGAAAAAACTACTTGTGTCATTCATATCAGGTCAGAGCGTGTGTCTCTAGGAGTAATACAACAAAATTACATTAGGGTCAGCAGTGCAACATGCAAGCATCGTAGTCAATAGTACAACAGCCATAGTAAACACACACAGCCTGATCTGATATTGAAGACAATTGAGTATTGACAATATTTTTTGGTGCACAAAAGTGTTCTTGGAGCTTCATATGATTACAGATGAACCACTGAAGTCACACGGAATGTTTTGACAATGATTTTGGTTTCTTTCCTGGACTTTGAATGTCCTGGGACCCTTGCGGTTTATGGAGGATGAGGGAGCTCTCAGATTTAAGGCAAAATATTTAAATTTGTGACTAAAGAAGGTTGTTAGGGGATTCAGAATGACATAAGAGTAAGTGATCAATAACAGAGCTTTCATTTTGGGGTGAACTAACCTTTTGATGCATTGTATACATTTTTTTAGATGACAAAAATAGAAAGAAGCCATCTATTCGCCCATCCATCCATCCATCCATCCATCCATCCATCCATCCATCCATCCATCTATCTATCTATCTATCTATCTATCTATATCTATCTATCTATCTATCTATCTATCTATCATTTCATAAACTAAAACTATCATGTTATGTAAAGGCAATGATTCAATGCGTATTTCATTCCAGGCTCATTATATATTATATTACAAGCGTAAATTATATTGCACCGGGTACATTTCATTGCATGTTTTAGATGAAAAAACCACTAGAGGGCCCTGTCTAATTTATTTATTTTTTTTCAGATCTGTAATATGTTACTTAGGATACATTTTGTTGTAAATTTCAGATACACATACTTTATCTATCCATCAATCTATCTATCCATCCATCCATAAACACATATTTTTGTAGACGTCCAGGAGAAGGTGGAACTTGTCTTACAGATCAGCAAGCAAACCACTGACCTAAACCCTTCCCTAAAACCAACAATAGCGTTTTCAACAGCAAACAAAAGAGAAAAGTGTACTGCAACCACAGTTTTACTTTGATTTGACATTACATTTATTTTATTTGTGGAAGCGTGCTTTACTGGACTCGAACCTGAGCACTTAACATTGTACAAAGTGAGCTACTTTACTCCTTCAGAAAAGTTGTCCACATGGAGATAGATTGGAGACACAAATGCATCCAATTACAATTTATAGACACTTTTAATTTGTTTTATGGTATTTATCTGGTGTTGTACAAAGAAAATAATCTTCTATTCGGCAATAACATCTCCCTGTAAACATTAATAGTGTGAAATGAAGCAAAGGTTTTTGCCACCATACTGCCCCTTACTTTTCATTTACCTACAAACGGCAGTCAAATGCATATACAATTACAGTCAGAAATATAGCCGCAAGCGGCGATTGACGGGGTTCGAGCATTTGGCAACCTAATTGCCATTAAGGCAACTTAGATGTAGAACAACCCAACATTTAAGGCTGACACTAAAGAAATCCATGATGGAATGTAATAAATGGAAAAATATGAAGCGTAAATGAATGAAGTGGTAACCTGGGACTAAATCAGCTTTTAAATGCAATAACAGAGTTTATACCTTGTCAATATGTGATTCAGAATGATCTTTAATAGAATTTTAGTGTCTTTGAACCAACATTATGAGGTCTTGCGCTGCCATCTAGTGGTTTAAATTAGTAATGCATGTTTAGACACTTTATGGAAGCATATGAACACACACTCTGCTCTTTAAATAAATATATCAAGCTGCTCATTTATGCACAAAGTTCAATTGTTTTTCATAATTATTGCTTTAGACAGTCCAGACATTTGTACAACACTGGTTTTGTTGAAATTGAGCAAAAAAGCAGGGACTAGTTCCTAAAAGTAGTTAATAATGGTAAATAATTAATGGATGGTTTGAGTTGCAGCAGTGGATTTAAAGAGATCAGAATGAGCAGGCCTGTCATATAATATGTCAGATCAAGTATAGTTGAGAAAAGCTGTCTAAAATAAACACATATTCTGCAATTTATGGTCATACAGTAATGAAAATCAGTGTTTTGAGACCCTTTCTACTGTTATAGCGCCACCTATTGACCTATCTTCACAAAATTTTGCATGCTTGTTGAGAATCATATCTTAGATGTGCATACCTGATTGCATGAAGTTTTGAGTTATTTTTATGCATTTACAGGCATGTAGGTCAATAAAGACACACCCCTTTTGTAAATGAGCCATTTATAGCTGCCTAAAGATGAAAGTGAACCTGCTTTCAATAACTATTGATCTGCACAGTTCAGAGATTCATACATCACTGGTTTCGTGGGGATTGAGCGAAAAACCAGGGACTAGTTCGTAAAAGTAGGTTTTTCATATATTAATTAATATTTAATGAACAGATTGGGTTACAGCAGTGGTTTTAGCGTCAGACTGTTCGGTATGAGCAGGCCTATCATATGATATGTATTTTGTGTGGCTGTGCAAAACTTTGTGTAACACAGCATGCCAAATTTCAAGCTGATTGGACTAATGGTTGTATGGTTAGAGTCTTTTTTATGTTTTTTAAGCCTTATAGCGCCACCATGTGGGCAAAGTCCGCGAGTTTTACACGGTCACCTCAAATTGACCGTATACATGTGTGTACCAAGTTTGGTGAAGATATCTCAATCCGTTCAAAAGTTAGAGCTACAATTAGCTTTTAGCTTACGTTAGCATGTTACATTTTTGTGTACGGTTTCGCGTGAAATCAAAATTTCAACTTTCTTTCGATAACTTTTGCTATGCAGTGTCCAGAGAACATTTCTACACTGGTTTGGTTCAGATTGGATGAAAACCCTAGGACTAGTTCGCAAAAGTAGGTTTTGCATATATTAATTAATATTTAATGAACAGATTGAGTTACAGCAGTGGTTTTAGTGTCAGATTGTTCGGTATGAGCAGGCCTATCATATGATATGTATTTTGTGTGGTTGTGCAAAACTTTGTGTAATAAACAATCAATTACAACCTCAAAAAACACAAAAACGCCCCCTAGTGGCCAATTTCTTTCAAAATTCTTACAGACCTCTAGGACCATGAGTCGAACATGCCCACCGAGTTTCGTTCAGATCACGCATCGTTAACCTAGTTTAATGGCTGCTCAATCTTAATTGGCTAATGGCGGCCATGTTTTTCGAGATATGCCAATGTCCTTATAGTATGTCATGACACGTTGGACAAAGACACTGCATGGCAAACTTCATGCTGATTGGACTAATGGTTGTATGGTTAGAGTCTATTTATGTTTTTTAAGCCTTATAGCGCCACCATGTGGCCAAAGTCCGCGAGTTTTGCACGGTCACCTCAAATTGACCTTATACATGTGTGTACCAAGTTTGGTGAAGATATCTCAATCCGTTCAAAAGTTACAGCTACAATTAGCTTTTAGCTTACATTAGCATGTTACATTTTTGTGTACGGTTTCGCGTGAAATCAAAATTTCAACTTTCTTTCGATAACTTTTGCTATTCAGTGTCCAGAGAACATTTCTACACTGGTTTGGTTCAGATTGGGTGAAAACCCTAGGACTAGTTCGCAAAAGTAGGTTTGAGACGTATTGCGATGTAGCGCGAAAACGGTGCGTCGTAGAGAAAATCTGAGTGACTCCACTTTTGTTCGGGCTGACCCAAGGATTCCAAAAATGTAAAGTTTTTGAGCCTACGACAAACGGTTTAGAAATGGCTGCCAAATAACTAAATTTTTTTAGTTTTCAGCGCTGTAGCGCCACCTATGGGCCGATTTGGACGAGCCTTTGGATCTGAGTAGCGGTGAGGAGTACTACAATCTGACCAAGTTTGAAGCCAATAGGCCTTACGGTTTGGCCTGGGCAATAGTGATTATGGCAGAAGTAAAATAATAATAATAATAATAATAAAAATATAGCCGCAAGCGGCGATTTACGGGGTTCGAGCATTTGGCAAGCTAATTGCCATTTAGGCAACTTAGATGTAGGACAACCCAACATTTAAGGCTGACACTAAAGAAATCCATGATGGAATGTAAGAAATGGAAAAATATGAAGCGTAAATGAATGAAGTGGTAACCTGGGACTAAATCAGCTTTTAAATGCAATAACAGAGTTTATACCTTGTCAAGATGTGATTCAGAATGATCTTTAATGGAATTTTAGTGTCTTTGAACCAACATTATGAGGTTTTGCGCTGCCATCTAGTGGTTTAAATTAGTAATGCATGTTTAGACACTGTGGGGAAGCATATGAACACACACTCTGCTCTTTAAATAAATATATCAAGCTCATTTATGCACAAAGTTCAATTGTTTTTCATAATTATTGCTTTAGACAGTCCAGACATTTGTACAACACTGGTTTTGTTGAAATTGAGCAAAAAAGCAGGGACTAGTTTCTAAAAGTAATTTATAATGGTAAATAATTAATGGATGGTTTGAGTTGCAGCAGTGGATTTTCTGCCAAAGTGATCAGAATGAGCAGGCCAGTCATATAATATGTCAGATCAAGTATATTTGCGAAAAGCTGTCTCAAATGAACACATATTCTGCTAATTATGGTCATATAGTAATGAAAATCAGTGTTTTTAAGACCCTTTCTACTGTTATAGCGCCACCTATTGACCTATCTTCACAAAATTTTGCATGCTTGTTGAGAATCACATGTCAGATGTGCATACCTGATTGCATGAAGTTTTGAGTTATTTTTATGCATTTACAGGCATGTAGGTCAATAAAGACACACCCCTTTTGTAAATGAGCCATTTATAGCTGCCTAAAGATGAAAGTGAACCTGCTTTCAATAACTATTGATCTGCACAGTTCAGAGATTCATACATCACTGGTTTCGTGGGGATTGAGCGAAAAACCAGGGACTAGTTCGTAAAAGTAGGTTTTTCATATATTAATTAATATTTAATGAACAGATTGGGTTACAGCAGTGGTTTTAGCGTCAGACTGTTCGGTATGAGCAGGCCTATCATATGATATGTATTTTGTGTGGCTGTGCAAAACTTTGTGTAACACAGCATGCCAAATTTCAAGCTGATTGGACTAATGGTTGTATGGTTAGAGTCTTTTTTATGTTTTTTAAGCCTTATAGCGCCACCATGTCGGCAAAGTCCGCGAGTTTTACACGGTCACCTCAAATTGACCTTATACATGTGTGTACCAAGTTTGGTGAAGATATCTCAATCCGTTCAAAAGTTACAGCTACAATTAGCTTTTAGCTTACATTAGCATGTTACATTTTTGTGTACGGTTTCGCGTGAAATCAAAATTTCAACTTTCTTTCGATAACTTTTGCTATGCAGTGTCCAGAGAACATTTCTACACTGGTTTGGTTCAGATTGGATGAAAACCCTAGGACTAGTTCGCAAAAGTAGGTTTTGCATATATTAATTAATATTTAATGAACAGATTGAGTGACAGCAGTGGTTTTAGTGTCGGATTGTTCGGTATGAGCAGGCCTATCATATGATATGTATTTTGTGTGGCTGTGCAAAACTTTGTGTAATAACCAATCAATTACAACCTCAAAAAACACAAAATCGCCCCCTAGTGGCCAATTTCTTTCAAAATTCTTACAGACCTCTAGGACCATGAGTCGAACATGCCCACCGAGTTTCGTTCAGATCACGCATCGTTAACCTAGTTTAATGGCTGCTCAATCTTAATTGGCTAATGGCGGCCATGTTTTTTGAGATATGCCAATGTCCTGATAGTATGTCATGACACGTTGGACAAAGACACTGCATGCCAAATTTCAAGCTGATTGGACTAATGGTTGTATGGTTAGAGTCTTATTTATGTTTTTTAAGCCTTATAGCGCCACCATGTGGCCAAAGTTCGCGAGTTTTGCACCGTCACCTCAAATTAACCTTATACATGTGTGTACCAAGTTTGGTGAAGATATCTCAATCCGTTCAAAAGTTACAGCTATAATTAGCTTTTAGCTTAGATTAGCATGTTACATTTTTGTGTACAATTTCGCGTGAAATCAAAATTTCAACTTTCTTTCGATAACTTTTGCTATTCAGTGTCCAGAGAACATTTCTACACTGGTTTGGTTCAGATTGGTTGAAAACCCTAGGACTAGTTTGCAAAAGTAGGTTTCGGACAAATCGCGGCGTAGCGCGAAAACGGTGCGTCCTAGAGAAAATCTGAGTGACTCCACTTTTGTTCGGGCTGACCCAAGGATTCCAAAAGTGTAAAGTTTTTGAGCCTACGACAAACGGTTTAGAAATGGCGGCCAAATTACAATTTTTTTTTCCGTTTTTAGCGCTGTAGCGCCACCTATGGGCCGATTTGGACGAGCTTTTGGATCTGAGTAGCGGTGAGGAGTACTACAATCTGACCAAGTTTGAAGCCAATAGGCCTTACGGTTTGGCCTGGGCAATAGTGATTATGGCAGAAGTAAAATAATAATAATAATAATAATAAAAATCCTAACAAAAACAATAGGGTTTCAGCGCTTCGCGCTCGAACCCCTAAATATAGCCGCAAGCGGCGATTGACGGGGTTCGAGCATTTGGCAACCTAATTGCCATTAAGGCAACTTAGATGTAGAACAACCCAACATTTAAGGCTGACACTAAAGAAATCCATGATGGAATGTTAAAAATGGAAAAATATAAAGCGTAAATGAATGAAGTGGTAACCTGGGACTAAATCAGCTTTTAAATGCAATAACAGAGTTTATACCTTGTCAAGATGTGATTCAGAATGATCTTAAATGGAATTTTAGTGTCTTTGAACCAACATTATGAGGTCTTGCGCTGCCATCTAGTGGTTTAAATTAGTAATGCATGTTTAGACACTTTGGGGAAGCATATGAACACACACTCTGCTCTTTAAATAAATATATCAAGCTCATTTATGCACAAAGTTCAATTGTTTTGTATAATTATTGATTTAGACAGTCCAGACATTTGTACAACACTGGTTTTGTTGAAATTGAGCAAAAAAGCAGGGACTAGGTCCTAAAAGTAGTTAATAACAGTAAATAATTAATGGATGGTTTGAGTTGCAGCAGTGGATTTTGTGCCAAAGAGATCAGAATGAGCAGGCCTGTCATATAATATGTCAGATCAAGTATATTTGTGAAAAGCTGTGTAAAATAAACAAATATTCTGCAAATGATGGTCATATAGTAATGAAAATCAGTGTTTTTAACACCTTTTCTATGGTTATAGCGCCACCTATTGACTTATCTTCATAAAATTTTGTATGCTTGTTAAGAATCATATCTTAGATGTGCATACCTGATTACATGAAGTTTTGAGTTATTTTTATGCATTTACAGGCATGTAGGTCAATAAAGACACACCCCTTTTGTAAATGAGCCATTTATAGCTACCTAAAGATGAATGTGAATCTGCTTTCAATAACTATTGATCTGCACAGTTCAGAGATTTATACAACACTGGTTTCGTGGCGATTGAGCGAAAAACCAGGGACTAGTTTGTAAAAGTAGGTTTTTCATATATTAAATAATATTTAATGAACAGATTGAGTGACAGCAGTGGTTTTAGTGTCAGACTGTTTGGTATGAGCAGGCCTATCATATGATATGTATTTTGTGTGGCTGTGCAAAACTTTGTGTAACACAGCATGCCAAATTTCAAGCTGATTGGACTAATGGTTGTATGGTTAGAGTGTTTTTTATGTTTTTTAAACCTTATAGCGCCACCATGTGGCCAAAGTCCAAGAGCTTTTTACGACCACCTCAAATTGACCGTATACATGTGTGTACCAAGTTTGGTGAAGATATCTCAATCCGTTCAAAAGTTACAGCTACAATTAGCTTTTAGCTTAGATTAGCATGTTACATTTTTGTGTACGGTTTCGCGTGAAATCAAAATTTCAACTTTCTTTCAATAACTTTTGCTATGCAGTGTCCAGAGAACATTTCTACACTGGTTTGGTTCAGATTGAGCGAAAACCCTAGGACTAGTTCGCAAAAGTAGGTTTTTCATATATTAATTAATATTTAATGAACAGATTGAGTTACAGCAGTGGTTTTAGTGTCAGATTGTTTGGTATGAGCAGGCGTATCATATGATATGTATTTTGTGTGGCTGTGCAAAACTTTGTGTAATAAACAATCAATTACAACCTCAAAAAACACAAAAACGCCCCCTAGTGGCCAATTTCTTTCAAAATTCTTACAGACCTCTAGGACCATGAGTCGAACATGCCCACCGAGTTTCGTTCAGATCACGCATCGTTACCCTAGTTTAATGGCTGCTCAATCTTAATTGGCTAATGGCGGCCATGTTTTTTGAGATATGCCAATGTCCTTATAGTATGTCATGACACGTTGGACAAAGACACTGCATGCCAAATTTCAAGCTGATTGGACTAATGATTGTATGGTTAGAGTCTTATTTATGTTTTTTAAGCCTTATAGCGCCACCATGTGGCCAAAGTCCGCGAGTTTTGCACGGTCACCTCAAATTGAACGTATACATGTGTGTACCAAGTTTGGTAAAGATATCTCAATCCGTTCAAAAGTTACAGCTATAATTAGCTTTTAGCTTAGATTAGCATGTTACATTTTTGTGTACAATTTCGCGTGAAATCAAAATTTCAACTTTCTTTCGATAACTTTTGCTATTCAGTGTCCAGAAAACATTTCGACACTGGTTTGGTTCAGATTGAGCGAAAACCCTAGGACTAGTTCGCAAAAGTAGGTTTCGGACAAATCGCGGCGTAGCGCGAAAACGGTGCGTCGTAGAGAAAATCTGAGTGACTCCACTTTCGTTCGAGCTGACCCAAGGATTCCAAAAATGTAAAGTTTTTGAGCCTACGACAAACGGTTTAGAAATGGCGGCCAAATTACAATTTTTTTTTCGTTTTTAGCGCTGTAGCGCCACCTATGGGCCGATTTGGACGAGCCTTTAGATCTGAGTAGCGGTGAGGAGTACTACAATCTGACCAAGTTTGAAGCCAATAGGCCTTACGGTTTGGCCTGGGCAATAGTGATTATGGCAGAAGTAAAATAATAATAATAATAATAATAATAATAATAATAATAATAATAAAAATCCTTACAAAAACAATAGGGTTTCAGCGCTTCGCGCTCGAACCCCTAAATATAGCCGCAAGCGGCGATTGACGGGGTTCGAGCATTTGGCAACCTAATTGCCATTAAGGCAACTTAGATGTAGAACAACCCAACATTTAAGGCTGACACTAAAGAAATCCATGATGGAATGTAAGAAATGGAAAAATATGAAGCGTAAATGAATGAAGTGGTAACCTGTGACTAATTCAGCTTTTAAATGCAATAACAGAGTTTATACCTTGTCAAGATGTGATTCAGAATGATCTTTAATGGAATTTTAGTGTCTTTGAACCAACAGTATGAGGTCTTGCTCTGCCATCTAGTGGTTTAAATTAGTAATGCATGTTTAGACACTTTATGGAAGCATATGAACACACACTCTGCTCTTTAAATAAATATATCAAGCTCATTTATGCACAAAGTTCAATTGTTTTTCATAATTATTGCTTTAGACAGTCCAGACATTTGTACAACACTGGTTTTGTTGAAATTGAGCAAAAAAGCAGGGACTAGGTCCTAAAAGTAGCTAATAATTGTAAATAATTAATGGATGGTTTGAGTTGCAGCAGTGGATTTTGTGCCAAAGTGATCAGAATGAGCAGGCCTGTCATATAATATGTCAGATCAAGTATATTTGTGAAAAGCTGTCTAAAATAAACACATATTCTGCTAATTATGGTCATATAGTAATGAAAATCAGTGTTTTTGAGATCCTTTCTACTGTTATAGCACCACCTATTGACCTATCTTCACAAAATTTTGCATGCTTGTTGAGAATCATATGTCAGATGTGCATACCTGATTACATGAAGTTTTGAGTTATTTTTATGCATTTACAGGCATGTAGGTCAATAAAGACACACCTCTTTTGTAAATGAGCCATTTATAGCTGCCTAAAGATGAAAGTGAACCTGCTTTCAATAACTATTGATCTGCACAGTTCAGAGATTCATACAACACTGGTTTCGTGGCGATTGAGCGAAAAACCAGGGACTAGTTTGTAAAAGTAGGTTTTTCATATATTAATTAATATTTAATGAACAGATTAAGTTACAGCAGTGGTTTTAGCGTCAGACTGTTCGGTATGAGCAGGCCTATCATATGATATGTATTTTGTGTGGCTGTGCAAAACTTTGTGTGACACAGCATGCCAAATTTCAAGCTGATTAGACTAATGGTTGTATGGTTAGAGTCTTTTTTATGTTTTTTAAGCCTTATAGCGCCACCTTGTGGCCAAAGTCCGCGAGTTTTACACGGTCACCTCACATTGACTGTATACATGTGTGTACCAAGTTTGGTGAAGATATCTCAATCCGTTGAAAAGTTAGAGCTACAATTAGCTTTTAGCTTACATTAGCATGTTACATTTTTGTGTACGGTTTCGCGTGAAATCAAAATTTCAACTTTCTTTCGATAACTTTTGCTATGCAGTGTCTAGAGAACATTTCTACACTGGTTTGGTTCAGATTGGATGAAAACCCTTGGACTAGTTCGCAAAAGTAGGTTTTGCATATATTAATTAATATTTAATGAACAGATTGAGTGACAGCAGTGGTTTTAGTGTCGGATTGTTCGGTATGAGCAGGCCTATCATATGATATGTATTTTGTGTGGTTGTGCAAAACTTTGTGTAATAAACAATCAATTACAACCTCAAAAAACACAAAAACGCCCCCTAGTGGCCAATTTCTTTCAAAATTCTTACAGACCTCTAGGACCATGAGTCGAACATGCCCACCGAGTTTCGTTCAGATCACGCATCGTTAACCTAGTTTAATGGCTGCTCAATCTTAATTGGCTAATGGCGGCCATGTTTTTTGAGATATGCCAATGTCCTTATAGTATGTCATGACACGTTGGACAAAGACACTGCATGCCAAATTTCAAGCTGATTGGACTAATGGTTGTATGGTTAGAGTCTTATTTATGTTTTTTAAGCCTTATAGCGCCACCATGTGGCCAAAGTTCGCGAGTTTTGCACGGGCACCTCAAATTAACCTTATATATGTGTGTACCAAGTTTGGTGAAGATATCTCAATCCGTTCAAAAGTTACAGCTAAAATTAGCTTTTAGCTTACATTAGCATGTTACATTTTTGTGTACAATTTAGCGTGAAATCAAAATTTCAACTTTCTTTCGATAACTTTTGCTATTCAGTGTCCAGAGAACATTTCTACACTGGTTTGGTTCAGATTGGGCGAAAATCCTAGGACTAGTTCGCAAAAGTAGGTTTCGGACTAATCGCGGCGTAGCGCGAAAACGGTGCGTCCTAGAGAAAATCTGAGTGACTCCACTTTTGTTCGGGCTGACCCAAGGATTCCAAAAATGTAAAGTTTTTGAGCCTACGACAAACGGTTTAGAAATGGCGGCCAAATTACAATTTTTTTTTCGTTTTTAGCGCTGTAGCGCCACCTATGGGCCGATTTGGATGAGCCTTTGGATCTGAGTAGCGGTGAGGAGTACTACAATCTGACCAAGTTTGAAGCTTATAGGCCTTACGGTTTGGCCTGGGCAATAGTGATTATGGCAGAAGTAAAATAATAATAATAATAATAATATAAAAATCCTTACAAAAACAATAGGGTTTCAGCGCTTCGCGCTCGAACCCCTAATAATAATAAAAATCCTTACAAAAACAATAGGGTTTCAGCGCTTCGCGCTCGAACCCCTAATTATTAGCCCCTCAGAATTATAAGTCCTCCTGTATATATATATTTTTTCAATTTTGACTTCAACCAAGTAGTTTTATACTGGTAGTTTTACAAAAGCATAGACTAAAGCATGAATTTCTTATGAACCCGTGATAACCATTCACAGAATCTCTTCAGTTCTTTGCAGTTTGCAGCAAGATTTGAACTCTGCAGTAATCATACACCTAAAGATGACATCAAGCTAAACTTTAACAAACAGCCGTATTGCTAATCTTTCCACTCTAATTTCATCTTCCTTTCTCAAAACCAAAGCATCTCATGCACCCAAATCACTCCATTACAACGCATCTTCAACACAAAGCCAGATAATGGCGAGTTAAAACATCCACAAACCCACGCAGCCACGGGAAGCTGGCGGACAACAGCATAAACGCAGGGTAAACGCGAGGGTAATAACGCTGATGAGATCCTAGCGGGGGTGATTTCATTCAGATGTGAATTAGAGCCAAAAAACCGGACTCACGCTGGGATCGTACTTAGGCCAATCTCTGTCACTTACACTCACTTACTGTTAATGTGGCCCCCTCCAGGAAGCACACGATTAACTAGCCCAAACTCCAGGACTTATTTCTGGATTATTACTATTACCGCTATCCCGAAACAGCGAGGGAGCATGTTGGTTAATGGTTATCTCAATGGGCCTGTGCAAAAGATCCCTATAGCTTTATTTCTGTTGACAGACAGAAAAAGTTTCCCTCAAATAAGAGGACATTAAAGAGAGAACGAGTCGCAGCAGGAGTCCTGCGGTTATTGGGATTCAGATGGAAAAGTTAGTTTTGGTGCATCGTTCGCGGGGGGGTGTTTACTTGAAATTGTTTTACAGATCAGTGCTTTGGCTACGATTAGTGTGATGTAAACAACAGCATCAGGGGAATGTGTACACTACTGAATCAGGTGAGATAATGGACATTTACAGTCAAAGGTAAAGGCTATTAACAGTTCACTTATATACACATTTTATTAGGTACACCTTACTAGTACCAGGTTGGACCCCCTTTTGCCTTCAGAACTGCCTTAATCCTTCGTGGCATAGATTCAACAAGGTACTGGAAATATTCCTCAGAGATTTGGTTCCATACTGACATGATAGCATCACACAGTTGCTGCAGATTTGTCGGCTGCACATCCATGATGCCAATCTCCCGTTCCACCACATCCCAAAGGTGCTCTATTGGATTGAGATCTGGTGACTGTGGAGGCCATTTGAGTACAGTGAACTCATTGTCAAGTTCAAGAATCCAGTCTGAGATGATTCACGCTTTATGACATGGTGCGTTATCCTGCTGGAAGTAACCTTCAGAAGATGGGTATACTGTGGTCATAAAGGGATGGACATGGTCAGCAACAATACTCAGGTGGGCTGTGGTGTTGACACAATGCTCATTTGGTACTAATGGACCCAAAGTGTGCCAAGAAAATATCCCCCACACCATTACACCACCACCACCAGCCTGAACCATTGATACAAGGCAGGATGGAGCCATGCTTTCATGTTGTTGATGCCAAATTCTGACCCGACCATCTGAATTTCGCAGCAGAAATGGAGACTCATCAGACCAGGCAACGTTTCTCCAATCTTCTATTGTCCAGTTTTGGTGAGCCTGTGTGAATTGTAGCCTCAGTTTCCTGTTCTTAGCTGACAGGAGTGGCACCCGGTGTGGTCTTCTGCTGCTGTAGCCCATCCGCCTCAAGGTTGGACGCAATGTGTGTTCAGAGATGCTCTTCTGCAGACCTCGGTTGTAACGAGTGGTTATTTAAGTTACTGTTGCCTTTCTATCAGCTGGAACCAGTCTGGCCATTCTCCTCTGACCTCAACAAGGCAATTTCGCCCACAGAACTGCCGCTCACTGGATATTTTCTCTTTCTCAGACCATTCTCTGTAAACCCTAGAGATGGTTGTGCATGAAAATCCCAGTGGATCAGCAGTTTCTGAAATACTCAGACCAGCCCATGTGGCACCAACACCCATGCCACATTCAAAGTCACTTAAATCACCTTTCTTCCCCATTCTGATGCTCGGTTTGAACTGCAGCAGATCGTCTTGACCATGTCTACACGCCTAAATACATCAAGTTGCTGCCATGTGATTGGGTGATCAGAAATTTGCATTAATGAGCAGTTGGATAGGTGTACCTAATAAAGTGGCCAGTGAGTGTATAAATAGCATGATATGGGCCCTTTTCACATTTCTGGGTTTCTCAGCAGCAGAAATCATCATAGTTGGTGAACTCAGAGTACAGTAAATGGGAGAGTACAACAAATACTTTTTTTATACAATCTTATTTGCTCAAATAATGAAAGAAAAATCCATGATGGTTTTATCAAGACTTTCAGAAAATGTAAATAAATAGTGTGAGACTGATAACCGCAGTCAGAATAATGTCAGATTTACAGTCCTGCCCCCATAGAGGCTGCATTACAAACGCCTTGCACAAGTGGTGATTCGTTTTTTGCAATTTGATGCAAAAATTATATAATACGTACATAAATGCATATAAATGTTCATAAGTTTAAAAAAAAAATCTAAATATTAAAACATTTTAAGAAATTAAGATGCTGATGACCATAAAACCAGTGTTTCCCAACCCTGTTCCTGGAGGCACACCAACAGTTCATGTTTTGGATGTCTCCCTCATCTGACCCATTAACTTCAGGTTTTGGAGTCTCTTCTAATGCAGAGTTTCCCAACCCTGTCCCTGAAGGCATGCCAACAGTACACATTTTCATCATCTCCCTAATCAAACACACCTGAAACAACTCATCAGAACATTAGAAGAGACTCCAAAACATGAAGTTAATGGGTCAGTTGAGGGAGACATCCAAAACATGAACTGTTGGTGTGCCTTCAGGAACAGGGTTGGGAAACACTGCATTAAACACATCATAACAGTCCTGTGAAAATGCTCCATATTGTTTTTAATGAAATGATTACTAAAATGTATCTTACACTGTGTGTTGCTTTAACTGCAGTGATGTCTCATAAAATAAATGAAATATATAAGCTCTAAAAACCTACAATAAATAAGCTTTCTTTCATTCACTCCAAAAAAATGTTGGGTTCCACACGATTCCCTCATGCTGACCCAACACAAATTTATAAAGTTCACATAACTGTCTTTACAAATTTGAGTGGATTTAACATAAAACATTGTTGATTCAGCTAAATTTAAGTAAGTAGTTTGAACAAGTAGAAAAAAATCATTTTATTGAGTGTTGTTACTAAATAAATATATTAAACAAATATATTAAAGTAAAAATGCAAAGCCATCTATGCAAAAAGTATCAAACGTGTAATCTGTGATGTTAGCAGACTTA
>NC_079446.1:47585845-47588345 GCF_903798145.1 Danio aesculapii | reverse complement strand
TCATTAAAATCACAGTAATTAACGCATTTTGCCACTGATAGACAAGTTATCATTAGAACATTGTAGTTTTACAGCAATATTTCTCTGCATTTCAGAAAAAAACAGCAAATGAGAACACCTCACATAAATCAGTTCACATATTTACCCTATTCCAGGGCTAATTTCGCAGGTTTATTTCCGAAAATGAAACCTCTTCATCAAACTCATTGATCCTTGCAAATCTGGAGCAATATGATTGTTTGTGTAATAAATTAAGTTATGATTCATCTGATAGAGAGAGGGAGGGCTGCGTTTAGCTGCGGCGGCACTACTTTCTGTGCTTAATTTAAAACATTAAAGAACGCCAACGAGCTTCTCCATCAAATGTCCGACTTCCATTTACATTTTCTTGCATACAAGTCAATTTGTGTCTGGACCAGGCCATAAATCACTGCCAGGGCGGGCCACAGAGCCTGGAGATCCACAAATTAGCTGCGCACGCTTCTTAAACAGAAAAAAAAGAGCTCCAATTTAAAAAGCCATTTACACTCAGAACCAGCACTTAGCGTTTCAGTCTCTGCCCTCTCAGCGAAAAGCCTACAAACCTGTGCTGCTCCACACAGTCTGACAGTAAAACACTAATTTATTTGCTTTTTAAGATGTGACCCGTATGAACGAAGAATCATAAATGAGCTTTAAAATAACAATCGCTTCACTAACTAAAACAGCAAAGAGAGTCTATCTAATGAAGCCTTTTCATTTCAGTCTTCGTCAGTTGCTTTCAATGAAATCAAATCCAAAGAACAACTTTGTAAAAATGTTTGCAAACATTTGAGGTCAATATTATTAGCCTCTTTAAGATTTTTGTTTTATTTGGTCTTGTGTAAAACTTTATTTACTAATCAAACTCAACTGTCATTTTTAGGGATGTAACGATTCACCTGACTCACGATTCGATTCACGATACTAATCTGATGATTCACCTGACTCACTATTCGATACGATTCATGATACTAATCTGATGATTCACCTGACTAATGATTCGATTCACGATACTAATCTGATGATTCACCTGAATCACGATTCGATACGATTCACGATACTAATCTGATGATTCACCTGAATCACGATTCGATACGATTCACGATACTAATCTGATGATTCACCTGAATCACGATTCAATACGATTCACGATACTAATCTGATGATTCACCTGAATCACGATTCGATACGATTCACGATACTAATCTGATGATTCACCTGAATTACGATTCGATACGATTCACGATACTAATCTGATGATTCACCTGAATCACGATTCGATACGATACACAATACTAATTTGATGATTCACGATTTAGGCCCCATTTGCACTAATATGTTTTCGTTTTAAAACGCATAAGTTTTTGCAATAGTTACACCTTCCGTCCACACTACGCCAGAGTTTTCGAGCACCGAAAACGAAGCTTTTTGAAAACACTGAAGAGGCTGTTTTCATTTTAAAACGCTGCTGCTCCGTGTTAGTTTGTATGTGGGAAAATGGAGACATCTGAAAACGGAGGCGGTGCTGCCGGCATTCTGATTGGGGAGTTTTCAGAATATTAAGTAGCCTACGCAAAGTTCAGTCTTGCATCCTTTTCTAGATCCTTTTTTTGAAGTCTAGATAGGACACAGCAGCGGATACGCCATCAATATTGCATCATCTTTGTAACACTGTATATCAATAAGTAATATTTTTACATGAATAATATAAATCATTCTCGTTAACTTCCGGCCGCAACAGTATCTGATCTAGCAACAACCCAAACAAGATTTATTTATTTACAAAGTGTTCATTTGGATGTCAGACCAATGTTAAAACAAAACACGTTTCAAGAACAGAGCATTTCAAACCTAACATCTATAGAGTGGAGGAACTATGACGTCAATTTGTTTGCAAAAACCTGGAAGCGAGTTAGCATTTTAGCAGTTCAAGTTCCCTCGTCCCAAAGTCAATGGGTTTTTTCAATGGGATTTTAGTTAAATTGCCTAAATAAGGTCCGTGGCTGACACAAACTCAAGATACTTTCACGTTTTATTCTACGACATAAAATACATCACTTACATCTCTTGATTTTTTTTTTTTTTAAACGGTAACCCTTCTTTAAAAAGACGGTTGCTATCAAGTTGCTAAATGGGACTACAGGCGGTCTCTAAGACAATATACGTCATCGAGCTGAACTGGTTTGAAACGCAGCTCACTTGTGTTGGGCATTTTGTATGTGTCTGTTATTTAATAATTTTCATGAATAGTGTTTTATAGTTTGTAGGATTTTCCTAAATGGGAATTCATATTGTGTGTAGATAATGCCTTTACTTGTAAAGAATGTCAAAACAGATTCATTTGTTGATCCTTTATTTTATTTATTTATTTATTATTAGAATATGCAAAAAGGTACATAAATTCGGATCATACAAATATAGTCAGGTATGTGTGTGTGTGTGTGTGTGTGTGTGTGTGTGTGTGTGTGTGTGTGTGTGT
>NC_079446.1:47558345-47580845 GCF_903798145.1 Danio aesculapii | reverse complement strand
AACATCACTCAAAAACTTGTATTGTGTATTATCAAAACAACACCTCAGATCAGATCATTCCTTAGAGATGTTAAAATATTGGGATATATTCATTCATTCATTCATTCATTTCCCTTCGGCTTACTCTATTTCAGAGGTCGCCACAGCGGAATGAACCGCCAACTATTCCAGCATATGTTTTACGCAGTGGATGTCCTTCCAGCTGCAACCTAGTACTGGGAAACACCCATACACACTCATTCTCACACACACACACACACACACACAAACACTCACTACGGCCAATTTAGTTTATCCAATTCCCCTATAGCGCATGTGTTTGGACAGTGGGGGAAACCGGAGCACCCGGAGGAAAATCTAATGAGAATTAGTAGCAATGTAACTTAAATTCAACAAACGGACCATCAACATAGAGAGTGAGCTAATTATTTAGCAGATTCCTTCATTCATACATTTTCTTTTCAGCTTATTCCCTTCAGTAATCAGGGGTCACCACAGGGGAATGAACCGCCAACTTATCCAGTATATTTTTTACGCAGATGCCCTTCCAGCTGCAACCCGTCACTAGGAAACATCCATACACACTCATACACTACGGACAATTTCCCAATTCAACTATACCACATGTCTTTGGACTTGTGGGGGAAACCGGAGCACCTGGAGGAAACCCACACGAACACGGGGAGAACATGCAAACTCCACATAGAAATGCCAACTGACACAGCCGGGACTCGAACCAGCAGCCTTCTTGCTGTGAGGCGACAGTACTAACCACTGAGCCACTGTGCCACCTATTAGGATATATTGAGGTATTTATTTATATAATTTTTTATTTAATATTGAACCCCTAACCAACGGCCACATAAAAACAAAGTTTTGTAACATCGTGTTTTCTTTCTTCGAAGAACATATAAACTTAAAAAAAAAACTTTCTATTTAAATTCATTAGTTTTTTAATAAAATTATATATTTTTTATCTTTCTCCACTTAATTATTATTATTATTATTATTATTATTATTATTATTATTATTATTATTATTATTATTATTATTCTTATTATTATTATTATTAATAATAATAATATTCTTGTTATAGTTATTATAATTATTATTGTTATTATTGTTAATATTATCATTATCATTATTTTCATTATTATTATTATTATTATTATTATTATTATTATTACTATTATTATTATTATTGTTATTATTATTAACATTCTTCTTATTATTGTTATTATTATTATTATTATTATTATTGTTATTATTATTATTATTATTGTTATTGTTATTGTTATTGTTATTATTATTATTATTATTGTTATTATTATTATTATTATTATTATTATTGTTATTATTATTATCGTTATTATTATTAATATTCTTCTTCTTATCATTATTATTGTTATTATTATTATTATTATTATTATTGTTATTATTATTATCGTTATTATTATTAATATTCTTCTTCTTATCATTATTATTGTTATTATTATTATTATTATTATTATTATTATTATTATTATTATTATTATTATTATTATCATTATTATTATTATTGTTATCATTATTCGTGTCTGATTTCTGCTGTCTTTGTTTTTCTTTCAGATTTTTTCCAAGGTATAAAAAACAAGGCAATAAAATAAAAATATATTTGTTTAAATGTTTATTCTCATTTAATTTAGTTTAAATAAATAAATTATTTAATTAATGAATGATTTCTTTTGCTTTTTTCCACTCTGGTTTTTTATTCTATTTTATTATTATTTTATTATCTTTATGATGCACGTCTGATGTTTACTGTTCTTGTTTGTCTGTTCTGATTTCCCCCAAGGTCTCTTCTGTTCACTATATCTGCATTTCTGTTTAAAAGAATCAAAAATATGTGAAATTCTCTTACAATATAAAATTGTTTTCACTTTTATTCAATCATTCATTTTCCTTCAGCTCAGTTCTGTTATTATAAAGGGGAAAACATTGGATCATTGGTAATATTTCTGGAAGATGACCATGTCGCAGTTTAGCGTAATTAATTCACACCTCCTCCAAACGCCTTTGCCGATTGCAATGCATTATATTCATTGTTTTCCAGCCGCAGCTGAGCTTCATTCTCGAAATGTATATTTGTCTAAAGTGATGTATACGAACTATATATTATACTATGACCAGGGATACAATCAGCCAGTGCAGAGACATTTTGTGTCTGCCAGTTTGTTTACTTGCGGGAGTTCCATTGGCATGTTAATTCTGACCAATCAAAAAGAAGTTAACATCTGGCCAATGAGTGATGTGGATTTTGTCACATGACTGCATTTTGGCTCCTTTTAACCTCGGTCCGGACCAATTGAACCAAGCCACAGATGTGAATGCACCCTTAGTCCCTTTATTCATCAGTGGTCACAGTGAAATGAACCACCAACTTATCCAGCATATGTTTTACACAGCGGATGCCCTTCCAGCTGCAACCCAGTACTGAGAAACACTCATACAGACTCATTCATGCAAACTCCACACAGAAATGCCAACTGACTCAGCCAGGACTCAAACCAGCAACCTTCTTGCTGTAAGTGCTAATCATTGAGCCACAGTATCGCCTACTTAAAATATCAAGGCATTAATATTTAAGATCAGTTCAGTTCTGCATCATGATAAATAATTAATAAATGCACAAAACTGTGTATCTATATATTATATCTAGTATCTATTCACTAGCATAAATCAAGAGCAGCTTAAAAAACTGCCCAAGGAAGAAACTTATAAATGAACAAATACATAAATGCAATCCTCTGGCTCTTCAAAGATGGGCTCTAGTTTAATTATCAGTGTGGACGGTGTCGATAATTATCGGTCCATCTGCCTGTAATGAATAGACCGAGTCATAATCTCTCTCTGATGGCTTTAGGACACAGCGGGGTCCTCTAAAACACACCAGACTCTATTGATCCTCAACGTAAACGCTCTTTACAATGTTAATAGTCTAATTTGCTTCAATGATTTCTCCCTGTGTTTTGCTAGTCAAGGACAGGCTAATTTATACTTAACTGGAGGTCCCAGTCAACATCCCTGGAACAAGAGACTTCCACTCTAAAAATGTAGGCCGTTCCAGAGGGAAACCGATGATCACGCTGACCATTAGTTCTTCTTTATTTGCCCTTCTACAGGCAATTATCATGAATTAATGTGCCCGGTAACTCGCATAAGGTCTGTCAATGAAATGAAATTCTAAGAGCCGATAAAAGGCAGAAAAAGCTCTTAATGAGGATGAGGTGAGACATTAGCATCGCCTGCTCTGCATCTTAATAATATACTCTGCATCAAAATGTCTACACTTTGCTAATCAGAAGTACTATGATTTAATGAAACAGCTAAATTTCATTTTAATCATCTCCATAGTGCAGCTGTTCAGTTGTCAATGCACAACGGAAGCAATTGATGATTCAGATGGATATAATTTTCTCATTAAAAATGCTGGGTATATCAAACATTATGATGACAAACTGAAAGGAATCACTAGAGGTTTTGTTTGGTCTCATTTTACAGCCCCTTTAGAGTTATACAATTGAGTTTTTTAATCAATTAAGTGATCTCTGTGTCTGCCGGGAGCACTTTTAGCTTAGCTTAGCATACATAATTGAATCGGATTAGACCATTAGCATCTTCCTTCAAATTGACCAAAAGTTTTTGTTATTTTTCAGATTTAAAGCTTGACTCTTTTGTAATTACATTCTGCATTAAGACCGACTGAAATGAAACGCTGCTATTTTTGTCGATGGTCATTTTTTTTACACAGAAAAACTGCGTAGTTTACAGCATTAAAGGAACAATTGTTTTTCAAGAAAATTCACTCATTTTTTCTCCGAAGAGTTAAACAGTTGAGCTTTACCATTTTTTTAATCCATTCAGCCGATCTCTCGAACAGATAATAAATATATTTAAAAGTAAGTAGTTAGTGCAAATATAAAGATTGACAAGTGTATGTATGTGTTTATTACTATATACAACGTTATATGTGCAGCTGTTATGTGCAAATTAGCATGTAAAGTGTGTTGTTAAATAAGTGTATATGTGTATAAAGTGTATAGCAAGTAGTGATGTTGGTTCCACAATTATTATCATCAAGTGTTCATGAGATGGATTGCCTGAGGGAAGAAACTGTTTCTGTGTCGGGCTGTTCTGGTGCGCAGTGCTCTGTAGCGTCGACCAGAAGGTAAACATTCAAAGAGGCAGTGTGCTGGGTGTGAGGGGTCCAGAGTGATTTTGGCAGCCCTTCTGCTCGCTCTGGATAAGTACAGTTCTTGGGGAGTAGGAAGGGTTGTACCAGTGATTCGCTCAGCAGTCCGAACTATTCGACGTAGTCTTTGAAGATCATATTTAGTAGCTGAGCTAAACCAGACAGTTATTGATGTGCAGATGACTGATTCAATGATGGAGGTGTAGAACTGTTTCAGCAGCTCTGTTTAGCTTAGCTTAGCATTAATTATTGAATCCGATTAGACCATTAGCATCTTGCTCCAAATTGACATACGAGTTTGGATAATTTTCTTATTTAAAACTTGACAGTCCTGTAGTTACCTAGTGTACTAAGACTGATGGAAAATCAAAAGTTGCTATTGTTTAGACAGATATGGCAAGGAACTAAACTCTTATTCTGTTTGAATAATTAAGAAACCTTTCTGCTGTACCATGGCTGTGGCAATGATATACTTCCTAGCCATACTGGCCTAGAAAAACTTTTTTTTCATTTGGTCTTAAGGCCGGCTTACACTGTGCGATTTGTTTTTATAATCCTGAATGATTGTAGCATGTCAGACTGCATAAACATGGCTCCCATGTCACACTGTAAAGCCTGTTTCACACCGCAAGCGTCAGCAGTGCGTCAGCAGCGTGTGAGCAGAGTGTGTTTTTTCGGCATTCATGTTAACAGATTAGAGCTTTCATACCACACACAGCAGCAGTGCGTCAGTGCGAGGCGTGAGCGTCGCTGAAGCAGCAGTGCCGTGATAGTTTCGGCGCTGGGTCTATTTTTGGAGCACTGCTCACGCTTAATTAAAGTGACAGTGCATTGATAATGACCAAAACACATTAAATGACAGTAAAAAGTAGCAATTTTACCCAATAAATGCGGTAATAATATCCACTGATTTGTATATTAATATATTATTTAGGCCCGAGATATTAATTTACGGGAGTTGTTGTCCATAGTGAAGTGTATTGTGGGTAGTGTAGTTCAACACGCATGCTGGATGATGTGAGCTCGCCGTGTGCTGTGCATCTGAAGCAGAGGAAGAAAGTTTTATTCGGCTTTGTTTTACATTCACTCAAGTTATTCCACCCAGGAGCTGTTTTGCACCGTGAACCTGACAACAAGAAAATAAGTAAAAGAAGGGCATGCATTGATTACTTTTGTCCGTCTCATCCTTTGCACGAGCTGTTACTCTGTTGCTGGATATTACTGAAGCGGAGAAAGTAACACTAGTTTGATCATGTATAAATATCATTATAACTATATTGTATAAATATTATTATAACTAGGCCTACAACAACCTGACAATCAAAAACCAAATGATATGATATCACAGGCGATTGAGTGCACCAGACCTGAATGACACTCCTCATAGAGCTTGAGAAGCACACAGTACTGTATGATCTATATCATTTGTAAAATAAAGACTTATAGGAGGAGGTTGCCGCGAGCCTTGGTGCAGATGAAAAGTTTTTTAAAGTGTATTTGTATATACAGAGAGAGATATGTAACTAGATAGAATAGACAGAGATAGATTGATCTCTGCAGCAGCTGCCGAAGAGCTGCGCGCTGCAGACGCAGCTGGTGTGAAAGGCAAACGTCTGCGTGCTGCTTCTGCAATCCATACACGCTGCACGCTCTGCTCACGCCCTGCTTTCGCTTGCGGTGTGAAACAGGTGTAAGATCTCAGCCGTCATAATGTCAATAAAGACGCGCCAAACAAGGAAGGAAACTCCCCTGGAGTTTGACATCATCCACCTGTGACACTTTCAATATCCCGCATTCTGAAATGATTCCTCACAGCAAACGTAAACAATCTGTACCGGCAGTTTTGCGCACAGCATGTCTTAATAATAAAACCAGGAAGAAAAAACTGTTTTGACATTTCCCCGCGGTCGTTTGAATTGTCGCACGGATTGCGTCATCAGATTCGGCGCTCCTATTGGTTATTGGATTGACGCTCATTACAGCTGTTGTCACACTGCAGGAAAGTGTCTGAAAACTTCTGATACTGCCAGAACTTCATCGGAGGAAAAATCTGATCGCAACAGGCACTAAGCGTCTGTGTCTAAGTCTGTGAACATGTCAAACCAACAATCAAAGATCTCAGATTTTAGCATAGGATTTCAGGAATCTTTTAGGATTTCCCAAATTTGTCTCAGATGACAAAATCGTGGCTGTAATCTCACAGAGTGAGCAGGGCTTTAGATTACAATGTTACTACAGAAGATTCTAGCTTTTAATAATTATCAAAACTGGTCAACTGGTTGAGCAAAGATGCTTATGGTCTAATCGGATTCAATGATCTATGCTAAGCTAAAAGTGCTCCTGCCAGACTCAGAGACTACCTAATATATATATATATATATATATATATATATATATATATATATATATATATATATATATATATATATATATATATATATATATATATATATATATATATATATATATATATATATATACACATACACATATATATATATATATACACATACACACATATATATATATATATATATATATATATATATATATATATATATATATATATATATATATATATATATATATACACATATATATATATATATATATATATACACATATATATATATATATATATATATATACACATATATATATATATATATATATATATATATATACACATATATATATATATATATATATATATATATATATATATATATATATATATTTTTTTTTTTTTTTTTTTTTTTTTTTTTTGTTTGTTTTTTTGTTTGTTTTTTTTTTTTGGTAAAATTTAAGTTTTTAAACTCTAGGAGAGCTATAAAATTAGCCTTATTTAAAAAAAAAAAAAAAAGTGGTGTAAAAAATGAGTGTTCCTTTAAGCTTCACAATATTTGATTTACCTAAAACTAAAAGTTTAAAGTGCTCCCGCTAGATCAGGAAATCGGATGAATGGATTTAAAAATGGTAAAACTCAACTCTTAACTCTGGAGTTTTCCATTAAAAACAGCCAGTGCACTGACAGCCTTCAGTGTCTGCCTGTTTGCCAAATCAGTGTCACTCAAAGCTAATAACAAGTGTAATCAAATGCATTATGTTAATATCATTTGATTTATTTGTGCATTATGCAAATCATCCCTAAATATAACGAGTCATGACAGATGAGCAGAATTTAAAGAGTCTGTTATATCTTTCTCATCCTGTTAATGTGTTAATATGCTGTTTGGCTTGCAAAATAAACCCTCATTCTTACTTAGTACATGATTGCTAATTATGTGCATATGAAAATGTAAACTTCTGATCATTATAAGGTCTACATTGGTCTAATTATGTTAGTTTATTATGCTTCATGACGCTGCTTTTATTTAGATTATTCTACAGTAAAATAATCAAATAATGAAAAAATATAATGTAAAAACAACTATTTTCGATTGCAATACATTTTAAAATGTACAAATTTAAATCTTTTTAAATAAAATTGAAAAATTCTCTTAAAACGTGAAATCTAAGTAAAATCAATTTAATGATAAAAATCAATCATTACTCCAGTCTTCATATTTTAAAATGCTGATTTTCTGCTCATGAAATATTCCTTATTGTCAGCATTGAAAACTTTTTTTGTAGAATACATTTTTATTATTCATCATTCATTTATTTTCTTGTCGGCTTAGTCTCTTTATTAATCCGGGTCGCCACAGCGGAATGAACCGCCAACTTATCTAGCATTTATTTTACGCAGCGAATGCCCTTCCAGCCGCAACCCATCTCTGGGAAACATCCACACACACTCATGCACACTCATTTACTACTGACAATTTAGCCTAACCAATTCACCTGTACCGCATGTCTTTAGACTGTGGGGGAAACCAGAGCACCCGGAGGAAACCCACACGAACACGGGGAGAACATGCAAACTCCACACAGAAACGCCAACTGACCCAGCAGAGGCTCGAACCAGCGACCTTCTTGCTGTGAGGCGACAGCACTACCTACTGCGCCACTGCGTTGCCCTAAATTTTTATCATAACATTATAAATGTCTCTACTTTCACTTTTGATTAACTTAACCTGAACTTGATGAATGAAAAAATATTGAAAATGATTGACGCATTACATCTAAACAGTGGCGTACACAAAATATTCAAGCTAATATATATATATAAAATATTATATACTGTATATATAAACAAATGTGATGTGTATATATGTAATTATATATAAACTTCTGATCATAAATTATAAGGGTTGCAGTGTTTCCTCTGGAATTTTTTTCAGCTGTGGCGGCAGACTCTGTTGGGCCTTTTAGACAGATCTCACAACTATGTGGCGTTATTTCATTGACAAATGTCGTGAGCGCAGTATTACAAGTCGAGATCACATTCATGTAATAAGAGCATGTGAATATCTGTGTTAGAGTGTCGATTTCCTCTGTTTGTGCACAAAACTTCTTGCACACCCTCAAATCCACACTGCTCAAGTTTTCTTGTGCTCTCTCAAATAAAAGCTGCTGAAGTGTGATTTAGTGTGTTTATTTAACAAGTATGCAACATTCATTAGATTTGCTAGGAATATTTGTGAATGTCTCCAATAGACCTACAGAGAGGCATTAATGCGTCCTGAAGTAAAAAGAAACGGCTATAAACTCCAGCAAGATAAAGTCACTGTATGCAGAACCACAGATCTTTATCTATAAATAAAGTATAATTATGGAAACTGTGTTCATCTTAACTGAAAGCTACGTCAAGTTTGCTGGCCTCACGCATCACGTACCAGTCAGTCAGTCAGCACATCACCTTAAAGGGTTAAACAAATAACGCACAGCACTTCTACGACTACAAAAAAGTTCACGCTGTTATAATTCACTTACCTTTCAATACGCTTTGGTGAGATTATAACCCGCTACTTAAAAAAAACGACAATGTTTTGAATGAGAAGCTGTAATGCAGCCGTGGCGGGATGAATTTTGGTGTGGCGCCCCGCCATGGAAGAATGAATGTAGCGGAAACCATCGGGTTGGTCTATTATGCCGCACAGGGCGGCTTTTCTTTTATCATAATACAGTAAACTGTAAATATTTATATTTATTCCTTAGAAGCAAAACTAACATTTGTCTTTGCTCTCGCTTCTCGCTTCAATTTAAAGGTGCAGTATGTAAGTTTGACACCCAGTGGCTGACCTAGGTATTGCACTCCTGGATCAAAACAAATGCAAGCGCAGGTTGTCAGATTGAGGACAGGAGCGAGTGATTTAAACAACGTCTCTAAATAAAAGCAACGGCACCTGATAAAAGGAATATTCTCCATATTAAAATGAGTTTTTGTCTTAACCAACACCTCAAATTGATAATAGAAACGGCTTCTATTTCTCACTGCTGAACAACAGAAAACTATGACAATGATCAGCTCAGGTTTGAATGCCATTTTACATGACATTCATTACCATATACTGAAAGCAGCAGCAGATGGTTCACCTCAGATCTGGATAATAAAATAAACCGCTTGAAATTGAACATTAGAAATAAACACAAGTGATTTTGCATGTACATTTAATAATGTTAAAGAGGGTTAATATGTATTAATAGATTATAAACCTTACTGATTCTTGAGTAAGTGCATATTCTGTGCTTGTGAATGGCTGTATTTAAATTTCTGTTGTGTTTCGTCTGGTGCAAACAGCCAAATTTCTCATTACTGCATATCTCGTCACGTAGTGTGTTGTTAGCACACGTGGTTACAATGTAACCTGCTCACCTAATGTTTACGCTGGTAATATTTATATCATTTGCTAATTAATAACCTCATGTGGAACTGAATCTGCGCCTCATTTCGGAGGCTGCTACTGTCCACCGGAGGTCGCATTTCAGTCACGGACGCATGCTTTCAGCGCCTTTCTGAATGAATGAATGAATTAAATACACGTTTTTCCACCAAGGCAACCCGAGTTGCTGAAATATAATTAGCTAAACTGGCATTGGGCAGGTTAAAATTACCAAAACAAAGACAGCGTTCCAGCACGGAAAACACATTTTCAAGGCAGAATATCTGACTTCAGCCTTGCTTTTCAGATAAACATGTTCACTTGGCATGTTTCTTAAATATCTGCAAACATATTATGGTATTTTTATGCTTTAGAAGAGTTAAAAACTTACATACAGCACCTTTAAAATGTATGAATAAAAATTGTATAATTGTAATAAACTGTTTTATACTTTTGACTATTTAGCATACACAAAATATGTAAGATGAAATTAGTAAGATATTGATTAGTAAACTGAGCCAAATATACAATTTAGCATCTTCATTTTCAGTGCACGAAGCTCCAGTTAATCAGTTAGCATGAGTTTTAGTTAGACCACACAAAGAGCACAGCTATTTCAATGCGCACTCAAATTATTACACATTTCTCAGAGCGGCTAATCGTAGACAGTAAAAGATGAATACATGGTGAGGGAGAGAGGAAAATGAGCTTCGATCTTTCCCTGAGCTCACCCATCAAGAGATCTGGAGGTTAGTGAGTTGCTGCGGCCGATCAAGACCTTGCCCTGAGTGAGTCAAGCTAAATCAATGCTAATTACAGCGCCATCTGCACGCCGGCGCGTCCCCAATCACACCTGTTCACTTACAGAGAGAGAGAGAGTTTCATCTGACGCCATTACTCACAGATACACTGACAACACACAAAAACTTGCCAACTGAAATAACCTGTCCTCCATGTTTACATGCAAGCAAATTATCTGGCAATGCAAGTAAAATACTTCTAGATGACTGTTACAGTTTTTCTACAGTTGTTTACATACAATTACTTGTACTTCAGACACGATGACTACAACATGTAACTGATGCACCAACCCCCTGAACCAATTCTACTAAACTACAAGCACAAGTCATGCTTTACACTCAAATTTCAGGTTTAAAACACACTTTTGGCACAATTTTACAGCGTGATTTCCACGACCGTCACGATTTTTTTTTGTGCACACTCACACACAGTGATATTATTTGCCCAAATCTCTCTACACTGTTTGTCCACCCACTTTAATCTCCAATCTCAAACTTAAGAGGCTGTCCCATCTGGATAACACCATAACTTGTGCCAGTACACGTTTCCGAGGCGGTCGCTCACCAATAATCAGTGCCTGTCAATGTTTTGCCTGCTGAAAGCGAGCTGCCATTACATCGGGCAGAGAAACAAATGAGGGCCATTTCTGCACCGCTGCTCTGTCTGATATGTCAATAAAGCTGAGGAACAGCGCAGATGGATTTCTCTCTCGCAGCCAGACGAACACAGGGACACGGCTGACTTTTCACTTCCACTGGAATCAGTCAGACAAAACCAGACGAGTTACACAAGTCACAATGATACAGGTGTGAGACGTCAGTGTCAGCTGTGATCGACTGGAATCACTCAGCTTTCGTTAGTGCGTGTCAAGATTATAAAGACTTCCTGAGATGAGGTTTGTTCTTTTGTTATATTATTAAAGAAGACTCGATGCTTAATTTAATAAAACATATTACAGTGTGTAAAATTAAAGAGTAGACCCCATTTGAAAATGTGAAAATAGACCATATATTTTGGTGCTTTTCAAGAGTTCACACTTAGCTGATGATTCATCAAAAGCTTGTTTGGCATGCTGTCCCGGGAGAGAGCCCCGAGCTCAAGTGATCCTCGAGCCCGGGGCTTCCTCCCGTTTGCAGAGCGAGAGGGGAGCCTGAGCTCGGTGGATCTCAGAACTCCCCATCTGCAGTAGCTAAGGGAACATGTGAGGAAAATAGGGGGCTAGACAAATGCTTGACTGTTATGCATGATGTATATATTTGGATGGTGGGAGGAAACTGGTGAACCCTTGGAAAACCCACATGGACACGGGGAGAATATACGAACTCCTCACAGAAACACCTACCGACCTGGCAGGACCAGGGCTGGCAGTGTTCTTGCTGTGGGGCTAACAGTGCTAACCACTGGGCCTCCGTGCCGCCCAATCTATAGTGAAGGAGGAGAATGGGGAGGAAGGGGGGTTTCTTCCAAACGAAGATAAAGTGGACTGAAAACTGTGGTTATTTATAGTAGCTTATGGCTCATATGATTGGATGATACTGATTAGCTTAATACGAGACCGGCTGTGATAAATCATAAGCACGTGATCCTCTCGAAATTAGTTTATAAATAAACCTCACTTAAACAAAATGTTTATTAAACTGTTATATAAAATACGAGATTGGTCACAGAGCCTCTTTTGGAATAGATGAATAACACATAAAAGACAAACTACAAAATACCAACTAAACAACTAATTTTATTCCTCTGTTAAAACTATTTATCTTTTTCCCCTGACATGTTTATTGAGTGTACTCATTTTTTACCAAGTTAAGTTCTTAAGTAGTTGAATTAGTTCCAGTTTTGAATTTGGTACTAAGCTGACTATTCTAATGTATATACACACATATTTTATTATATAGCATCCTACTGAAAGTAATAAAGTAACTGCAAGGGGTGGACATATTTATGCATATAACTCCAGCATCTTCATGACACCACTTCAACACTTCACCTTTAGCTCATGTATTTGGACTGTGTGGGAAACCGGACCACCCAGAGAACACCCACACCAACACGAACATGCAAACCCCACACAGAAATGCCACCTGACCCAGCCAGGGCTCGAACCAGTGACCTTCTTGATGTGGGGCCACAGTGCTAACCACTGAGCCATCGTGCCACCCTGAAAAAATTTTTTACAAAAAAAAATTATTAAATAAAATAAATAAATAAATATATAAATAAATATATATATATATATATATATATATATATATATATATATATATATATATATATATATATATATATATATATATATATATATGTAGGCCTAGGCTTTTACTATAGTACTAGAGTTTTAATGATAATAATAATATTATTATTAGTAGTAGTAGTAGTAGTAGTAGTAGTAGTAGTATTTTTTTATTATTGGTGACATGGTGGCTCAGTGGTTAGCAAGAAGGTTGCTGGATTGACTCCTGGCTGGGCCAGTTGGCGTTTCTGTGTGGAGTTTGCATGTTCTCCCCATGTTGACGTGGGTTTCCTCCAGGTGCTTAGATTTCCCCAACAATCCCAAGACATGCATCCACTGTGTAAAACATATGCTAGAATAGTTGGTGGTTCATTCCGCTGTGGTGACACCTGATGAATAAAGGGACTAAGCCGAAGGAAAATGAATGAATAATATTTTTTTATAATAATAATAATAATAATAATAATAATAATTATTATTATTATTATTATTATTATTATTATCATTATTATTATTATTAAGAAAAAATCAATAAAAAAGTAAAAATCACACAATATTTCCATGTTTTAACATTTATATTTAGGAAAATTTGTCAAACTAAACTTTGCGCAATGCAAAATATGCTTTCTGTGAACAGCAAAATTACCTGTAAACCTATTCAACTCACCCTTCCAGTCTATTGTAATACATTTGAATGACTTTATTTTTTTTAGAGCTCCTCACACCACTTAGAGAAACTCTAATGCATGATTAAAACTCATCTCCATAAGCGAGAATCATTTTTTGCTCTGTGGTGTTGACTAATGAACTGCGGGTTTGAGCCATGCAAGCATTAGTAAATCATCAAGTAAATCACACAGAAATGAAGACAGACAGACAGACAGACCACAATGACACTGACTTAAAAACAAGGAAATGTGATCTCAGAAATGTGCAAAGATCTTTGAGAGATGGATGTGTGGAGGGAAGGAGAAAATGGCTAACGTTTATTTATTCTAGCTGCTCTCTCACTCTCCAGCCTGATGCCATTAGAGTTGGTGGAAGTGTCCCATCGGCAGTCATTATCAAGGCTATCAGACCGGCCCAGCTAGACTCCTAGTGCAGATATAAATACTATCACACACACACACACACAATCACACACACAGTTTAATGATGGAGCCACAGCTAATGTCTCTCGCCCCCTCCTGATTCTCCTCAACACTTCTACAGGCTGAAAAATCTCAGGACGGATATGAGCCGCATGTAAATATAGATGCTATATACGTTTCTGAAACTTCAAGGTGAACATATTACATGCATTCTTAAGAAATAAAGCTGGCAAGAAGAAACAAATAAGCAGTTTCCATTTACAATGTATAAAAATATGTAAATTCACAGCGATTCACAAGTGTTTTCTGCTTATTTACAGTTGTGAATTGCATTATGGGATGTCAATCTCGGCTCTGTCGACTTCTAATGTTGAAAATTCAACTGCACAGTTTAGCAAAGTGACTTTTATTAAGATTTTAGTAGCTTGAAATAATATAATGTAGAAGAAATAATAACTAGCCCTCTACCGCATGGTATTACCATATATTAACATGATATTTCAGCCTGATCTCACGAGGAAACGTATTGTACGTTTTGTCAGTTTAGTGGCCGATTCGTACGAATTCATATGAGTTCAGTCTTTAAAAATATCTTGAAAAATATCTATTATGTGCTGTCATCATGGCAAAGATAAAATAAGTTATTAGAAATTAGTTATTAATGCTATTATGTTAAGAAATGTGTTGAAAATTAATTACAATTTAACAGGATGACTAATAATTCTGACTTCAACTTTATATACTACTACTACTTGCAAAATATACCATATAAAATTACTCATGCTAGATCAGATTTTGGTCATGCAGCTCAACCCTACGTGGACATTTCCGATCCCACACTAAACCGTCATGCTCAATGTTGCAAGTGAAAATAAATGAAAAGATGCAAAATGGTATCGGGTGGAAACAATATACGATAAAGAGAACAAAGCGTGATTGATGGGCGGCCCGATACTGTCCTGAGTTTCTGTCCTAATGCTCTGCGCTCACTGCTGATAGGTGCATATATCCATGAAGATGTTTCGACAGGCAAAAAAAAAAAAGCAAGCCATCATGTGCTTTTGTTATTAATGGGTCTGTATCGTATGCTCATGGCCAAGGACACAATTTGTATCACAATGCAAATATCTGTCATTAAACGCTGACAGTTCATTTTTCCTGCTAGGGAAAGAAAAATGTTTTTGGTTTTGGTGGGCCACGCCGCTTCAACCAGACAGACTTGAAAGGCGATTTGGAGACAAATGTGTGTGTGCTGCCATCAGTTTAGATCAGATCCAACAGCTTTCTGGAGAGTCTGAGCTCAAAACATTGTACTATTAAGACAACAAATACATAAATTGGGGTATTTATATAGGTGAAGTCAGAATTATTATTACATTTTATATTTTAATCCCAATTTCTGTTTGATGGAGAGATGTTTTTCAACACATTTTTCAACATAATTTTGATAACTAATGTCTAATAACTGATTTATTTTATCTTTGCCATGACGACAGTAAATAATATTCGACTAGATATTTTTCAAGAAACTAGTATTCAGCTTAAAGTGACATTTAAAGACTTAACTACGTTAATTAGGTTAAAGTTAGGGTAATTAGACAAGTCATTGTATAACAGTGGTCTGTTCTAGACAATCTGAAAACAAATATTGCTCAAGGCAGGGGTGTCCAAACTCAGTCCTGGAGGGCCGATGTCCTACCGAGTTTAGCTCAGACCCTAATCAAACACACCTGAACCAGCTAATCAAGCTCTTACTAGATATACTAGAAATGTCCTGGCAGGTGTGTTGAAGCAAGTTGAAGCTGAAGTCAGCAGGACACCGGCCCTCCAGGACCGAGTTTGGACACCCCTAGGTTAAGGGGACTAATAATTTTAACCTTACAATGGTTCTAAAAAAATGTAAAACTGCTTTTATTCTAGCCGAAATAAAACTAATAAGACTTTCTCCAGAAGAAAAAATATTATAAATAGTAAAATAATAGTAAAATAATAAAAAATAATAGTAAAATAGTACTATTTAATAGTGAAAAATTCCTTGCTCTGTTAAACATCATTTGGGAAATATTTGAAAAAATGAAAATAAAAATTCACAGGAGGGCGAATAATTTTGACTTCAATCATAAACAGTATTTGATACAGAAATATATAATAGAAATTCTAAAACCGAATAATGTAATTTTCTTTAGTCTATATGACTCTCTCAAAATAACTAACATACTACATTATTAAATATGAAAATGTTATATTCTGGATATATTTCTATTTTCCTGTGTTTCCTGTTTCCTGTGACGCTCCAGAGACAGACGAGTCTTCGCTGAGGCCAGCTTCCAGCCTCCGCCACTGAGACTGCAGCTCTGCACAAGACGTTTGGCCAGCGGAGAAATTAAAATGGTCGTGCCCAACTGAGCCTGGTTTCTCTCAAGGTTTTTTTTTCTTCACTTCCGCCTTTAGTGAAGTTTTTTTTCCCTCTCCGCTGTCGCCACTGGCTTGCATGGTTCAGGATCTGTAGAGCTGCGCATCGTTGGATTTGCTCTTCAGTATTTGGACTCTCAGTAGTGATTATTAAACCACACTGAACTGAGCTAAACTGAACTGAACTTAAACACTACAAACTGAACTACACTGTTCCTATTTACTGTGAAGCTGCTTTGACACAATCTACATTGTATAAGCGCTATACAAATAAAGGGGAATTGAATTGAATTGAATGTCAGGATCGCAATTTAAGCAAAGTAATTGGTCAAAAAACTCTTAGAGTTGAAGATGAAGGATTAAATTATCATATTAATCACATAAAACAATGTCTGCTTCCTACCAATGGTCAAAAAATATATAATAATAAAAAAAAATATATATATATATATGATTTTACATATAATTATCATCATGTTAATAATGCATTAATCATTTCTTTCTTGCTTTTGTCAAAAAATTAAGATTATAATTTTTTTTACAGTAGAACAAAAAACAAAACTCATATTCAAAAAAAAATGTATGCACATGCACAGTCATATACACAATATGCAATGAAATGCATATACAACTACCTGTGATCTTACAAAAAATTAATTAATTAAAAAATAGATAGATAGATAGATAGATAGATAGATAGATAGATAGATAGATAGATAGATAGATAGATAGATAGACAGACAGACAGACAGACAGACAGACAGACAGACAGACAGACAGACAGACAGACAGACAGACAGACAGACAGACAGACAGAACGAGATAGATAGATAGATAGATAGATAGATAGACAGACAGACAGACAGACAGACAGACAGACAGACAGACAGACAGACAGACAGACAGAACGAGATAGATAGATAGATAGATAGATAGATAGATAGATAGATAGATAGATAGATAGATAGATAGATAGATAGATAGATAGATAGATAGATAGATAGATAGATAGATAGATAGATAGATAGATAGATAGATAGATAGATAGATAGATAGATAGATAGACTCATCTAAATCATGGAATTTAATAAGTAAAAACAGAAATATTTAGATATAGAAATAGAGATTATAGCTACAGAAAAAAACAACAAATATAAAATATTAAAAAAATTAAATATGGAGAATACAGCTACAGAGAATGGAAAATATTACATATTTTTAAAAGCTTAGCTATACAAACAAATATCGAAAAAGATGTGTGTTTCAATCAAAGTGCCTGATGCTTAAAGAGGAAAGAGTGTATTTTATCAACTAGTCAGGAGTGTCAATAAATAAACAAGCTTTCCTTTATGTATGGCTTGATATGATGTTGATATTTGATATATGTGATGATATTTGGGGGCGGCACGGTGGCTCAATTGTTAGCACTGTCACCTCACAGCAAGAAAGCCGCTGGTTAGAGTCCCGGCTGGGTCAGTTGGCGTTTCTGTGTGGAGTTTGCATGTTCTCCCCGTGTTGGTGTGGGTTTCCTCTGGGTGCTCCAGTTTCCCCCACAGTCCAAACACATGCGCTATAGGAGAATTGAAGAAACTAAATTGGCTGTAGTGTATGAGTGTGGATGAGTGTGTATGGATGTTTCCCAGTACTGGGTTGCAGCTGGAAGGGCATCCGCTGTGTAAAACATATGCTGGATAAGTTGGCAGTTCAATAAAGGGACTAAGCCGAATGATAATGAATAAATAGATGAATGATGATATTAGCTGATATACACCTATTGGAAAATCTGTAAATTGAGCGTTCGAAAACATAATCTGAGAAAACTGCTTTTAAATTTGCCTGAATTAATTGCTTAGACATTCATATTACTTAAAAATTGAGTTTTTATATGCTTAACGTAGAAAATTTACTAAATGTCTTGATGGGACATGATCTGTACTTAATAGCCTAATGTTTCTGGCATAGAAGAAAGATGAATAAACATGACTACACAATGTATCCCAAAAATATACCTGTGCTACATAAGATTGTTATGGGTCACAATCTAGGGTCAGAATCACTTGCAAATCTGCAGATAAAAAAAACAGTCTAAACCTTGTGTAATGTACAGCAGTGAACCGAGGTTGCGGCCACTATAATGGATGGTCTCATGGGAAGAGCAGCTTTGACGCTTATTGATTTCCCCCTTCTTGAGTATCCATTCATTCTCCACTCACTCTTTCTTTTTTGCAACTCTGATCAGTTAATTTACATTTAAGCCAGTTGCTGCTGGAGGCAATTAACTCTACAGGTTCATTAGAGCTTGCTCTGACTTATTAATTAATCAATCTGTGTGTTTGTGTGCGTGGAGTGTAGAATTAGCATGGAATAAAACACACACACTCATAAACGGCTTTGTGCTTCCTCGGGTTTTGTTACCGCACTGGTTTAAGGATTAGAGAAATGTAAATACACTTCATTTAGTGCCCTCTTAAATAATCCAGCATTGGTGTAACATTTACTATAATAATAATAATAATATATAAAATACAAACACATTTTGATGTCTGTAACACACTCCAAATAAGCTGAGACCAGAGTTGAGTGTGTTACTTTTATTTTAATTAGTTATAGTTACTTCTCAGTAACAGTAAAATTACATCATTATAAAAGTAACTAAGTGTTATTTATTAGAAATGTGTGTGTGCGTGTGCATGTGTGTAAAAATCTGACTCAATATTAACTCTTATTTGCTGCTGTGGGTGTTTTCATCCACTCTGAGGGGGATGTGGGTGGGGCGGGCATGTGTTCGGGGTGAGGTCTCTAAATAACACTGCTAAGACCCGGGATAGGATAGTAACTGTACTGTGGTATTAGTAACTGTATTATGCACCGGGTTTTGGGCGGCCGCTGCAATCGGATACTGTACCACTTGTTGACCCGGGGGTGTTACAGACTGTATCAAAAAAAGGGGGGCGTGGGAAATTATGGTAGTTCCGGGAGAAATAACAAAACGGGAGGGTGGTTTGAAATACAGGAAACTCCCGGGAAAAACGGGAGTGTTGGCAGGTATGCTTACCAGTTTAATAATGATTTGATCAGCTGTAGTTAGAAATTAGGCTGTTTTAATCTTCAAAGAGTTAAGCTTATTTTGCGGTCCTGGCGCCATCTTGTGGATAGCCAACCGTCTTTGGTCTGCTCAGTATGGCAGGTTAATGGCTGCTGACACGCTACCTCTCAAATAAACTACATAGTTGCAATCTAAACAACTACATCCTCGACTAAAAAAGCCTCAAAAGTACATAATGTTGTCCAACAGCAGTAATATTTGTCAAACTGTAGAGTGTCCTCTGCTTGTTGCTGTATGTGGGTGGAATAATACACAAGGGTGAAAGGTGAAGAGGCTGGTCGAGTGCTGTTACAGGTAGAATATTGCACAACTGTCAACCAATCAGATTCAAGATCCAGACAGAAATGTGTGTGTGTGTGTGTATATATATTTATTTATTTATTTTTTATTTTTATTTTTATTGTCATAAATCTGTTAATCAACCTCAATCCTGATCAAAACTACTAAATTGTTTAGAAAATTACAGTAATTTAACTCTTTAATTGCCAAAACCATAAATGATGTGACTGATTTGTTGAAAAAAAAAAACACACAAAATTACTTATTAGCAATGTAAAAAGTGGTTGTGGACTGTTTTTTTAAGGCTTTATCAGTCTTGGACATGTGAAAGATTAGTAACAACATTGCCTTTGATGCATTGTTAGATTCTGTATAGCATAAGATTTTCACTTTTTCTCCCTAACTTACTGTTAGTGGCCGTTCCTGCCCTATTGACTTCCTAAATAACCACATTTCTTAATTGCAAAACCATGACACTATATAAATCATGCATTCTTGAGTGTTGGTGGTTTTCCCTGTTGCATGCATCAAAGGCAGTGTTGTTCCCAATCATTCACATGTCCAAGACTGTGATAAAAGGTTAAAAAATCCAGTCCGAAATTACTTTTTATATTAAAAACAAGTAATTTTGGGTGCTTTTTTCACCAATTCAGTGACATCATTTATGAATTTGGCAAGTAAAGTCTTAAAATCCTGCAACTTTTTAAAACATTTAGTAGTTTTAATCAAGAGTGAGGTTGACTAACAGATGTATGCAAAGAAAAGAAAAAAATATGTATCTGATGCATTTTTTAATCTGGTGGAATTTTTCATCTCGAACATAACAAAAGGGTAGTACATTTAAACAGTGCACAAGGGTTAAACATATCAAATGAAATGGACACTAAACTAAATTATTATTATAAAACATTGAGCACAATTCTATATTATATTATTTTTGCAGAAGGACAACATGAGAAACACCGATCAAATTTGATATTTTATTGTAAATATTAGTGGAACAATAAAACAAATTTAAAATTCTAAAGCATATATTATTTATTGCACAGACCACAATTGCAGAGCGAAAAAAAAAGCCTAAAAATGCATTATGCCTCTTAAGAAATGTAACAAAAATAAAGATACATACAGTTGAAGACAGAATTATTGGTCCTCTTGTATATTTTCACCCAGTTTCTGTTTAACATAATAGCTTTAATAACTTATTTCTAATAACTGATTTCTTTTATCTTTTCCATGATGACATAATATTTGACTAGATATTTTTCAAGATACTAGTATTCAGCTTAAAGTGACATTTAAAGGCTTAACTAGGTTAATTAGGGTAAAGTTAGTGTAATTAGGCAAGTCATTGTATGACAGTTGTTTGTTCTTGAGACAATCAGAAACAAATATAGCTTAAGGGGGCTAAAAATATTGACTTTTAAATGATTTTAAAAAATTTAAAACTGCTTTTATTCTAGCTAAAATAAAACAAATAAGACTTTCTCCAGAAGAAAAAAATATTATAGGAAATACTGTGAAAAGGGCTTGCTTTGTTAAACACAGTTTAGGAAATATTTCAAAAAGAAAAGAAAAAATACAGGCGGGTGAATAATTCTGACTTTAACTGTGGATATAAATAAACTGACTGGAATTTGTTTGATTACTAGTTACTGAAAAAGTAACTCAGTTTGCAATGGGATTTACTTAAAGTGGCATTATTCACAACACCGGTGGAGACAGAAGCTAAATAAATATGAAAAAGATTATAGAATTATCAAGTATTTGGTCAGTCAATCCACAGAAAGCAGGTCAAACGTTGATACATGAGGGTATGGGTACAAAAAGGAGCATTATAATATTCAGTCTTTGCAAACAAAGCTCATCAATGTACATCATTTGTTTGCTTGTTTCTTTGTCAACCTCCACTGACTTCCATATTATGGTTTTGTTCCTACTATGGATGTCAGTGTCTGCATTTCCCAGCATTCCTCAGAATATCTTCTTTTTATGTTGATTTAACCATTTCTGGGTGAACTGTCCCTTGAACAGGCCAAACCTTGAGCCCTGTGTATAATAATCTCAGAGGTTGTTTTAAAGGCGAATCATTGGAAAAGAGGAAATTAGGAGAGCGATATAACTGTAAATGAGCCCTGGACACTGCTCTCGGCTCATTGGTTGGCTTTGGCTCACACGCACCACTGGGTTCAGATTTGCTGAGCTATGAACTCCCATCAGCACACACACACTGGTGGCTTACAGGGACTCTCCATAAGCATAATGTATTTTTAAAAATGCTTATTATATGGCCTTGCCCCCCTAAACCCAACCCCCACCTGTGGCAAAATTTGATTGCAAAAGGGAAGTATGATTTTCAAGTGTTTCGGATTACAGGGACATCAGGCATGTCCTAGTAAACCACCTTAATAGAGTATAACTAGGTCATACACATTACATACATTCATTTATACTCCTTCGGCGTTGTAACTTTATTTATCAGAGGTTGCCACAGCGGAATGAACCGCCAACTCATCCAGCATATGTTTTACACAGCAGATGCCCTTCCAGCAGCAACCCAGTACTGGGAATCACCCATACAC
>NC_079446.1:47533345-47553345 GCF_903798145.1 Danio aesculapii | reverse complement strand
TAACACCTAATCCTATGTGTAAGTTATTATTTATCTTCCACAAAAGTTTGTCATATAGCTCGGCTTTGATTTTTTTCTCTCTCTCTCCTCCGCGGCCTGATTTTCCCCTGGTGGCCGGCTCTGCACCGGCGCAGACACATAATTTATGAGCTCCCCGCTTTCTCCTGACACATTATTAAAAGCAGAATTAGTTTTTTGCCTGGGATCTGTCCTCTGGGAATAGGGAGGGCTGTGTGGAGTCCAGCGCTGTGAGTAAAGAGGCTGTGATGAGCGTCAGGACACTAATGAACAAAACAGCCATCATGCGGCGCTCACAGATATATCCGCTGCTGTGGGAAAGGTGAAGATCCTGCCTGTTCATGGCTTTAGTAGGGAATTTAAACGAATGAAGTTGACGTGGACTTCAGTGCAGTAAAACAAGGCAGAGGAACAAGCTAGAGGATGCTGCTAGAAGGGATACAGCTGTAGCTGGAGGTTAACAAGATTTATGATATTTATTAAATTACTCATTAATTGTATTTTATTAACGTCTACCCCTACCCCAACGCTCACAGTCATGTCAAAACCAGCCTGATCTCACAAGAAAACGTAAGCATTTTACGTTTTGTCAGTTTAGTGGCTAATTCGTACGAATTCGTACGAGTTCAGTCGTACGAAATTGTACGATTTTAAAAAGGAGGCGTGGCACCTAACCCCGCCGTCATTGGGGGATGAGCAAATCGTATGAAAATATACAAATTAGATCGTACGAATTAGCCACTAAATCAAAAGGTTACGAATTGCCGTGAGATTGTGTTGGTAAAAACAGTAATTATATAGAGTATTATTGATATTATTTATTAAATAACACATTTAATTGTATTTTATTAACGTCTACCCTCACAGTCATGTAAAAACAGTAATTATTTAGAGTATTATTGATATTATTTATTAAATAACACATTTAATTTTATTTTATTAATGTCTACCCTCACAGTCATGTAAAAACAGTAATTATTTAGAGTATTATTGATATTATTTATTAAATAACACATTTATTTTGTATTTTATTAACCCCTACCCTCAGAGTCACGTAAAAACAGTAATTATTTAGAGTATTATTGATATTATTTATTAAATAACACATTTATTTTATATTTTATTAACCCCTACCCTCACAGTCATGTAAAAACAGTAATTATTTAGAGTATTATTGATATTATTTATTAAATAACAAATTTAATTGTATTTTATTAACGTCTACCCTCAGAGTCACGTAAAAACAGTAATTATTTAGAGTATTATTGATATTATTTATTAAATAACACATTTAATTGTATTTTATTAACGTCTACCCTTACAGTCATGTAAAAACAGTAATTATACAGAGTATTATTGATATTATTTATTAAATAACACATTTAATTGTATTGTATTAACCCCAACCCTCACAGTCACGTAAAAACAGTAATTATTTAGAGTATTATTGATATTATTTATTAAATAACACATTTAATTGTATTGTATTAACCCCAACCCTCACAGTCACGTAAAAACAGTAATTATTTAGAGTATTATTGATATTATTTATTAAATAACACATTTAATTGTATTGTATTAACCCCAACCCTCACAGTCACGTAAAAACAGTAATTATTTAGAGTATTATTGATATTATTTATTAAATAACACATTTAATTGTATTGTATTAACCCCAACCCTCACAGTCACGTAAAAACAGTAATTATTTAGAGTATTATTGATATTATTTATTAAATAACACATTTAATTGTATTTTATTAACCCCTACCCTTACAGTCATGTAAAAACAGTAATTATACAAAATGTTATTCATATTATTTATTAAATTACCTATTCAATTGTATTTTATTAACCCCAACCCTCACAGTCATGTAAAACAGTAATTTTACAGAGTGTTATTGATACTATTTATTAAATAACAGATTTAATTGTAATTTATTCATGTCTACCCCTACCCCAACCCTCACAGTATTATTCATATTATTTATTAAATTACCTACTCAATTGTATTTTATTAATATCTACCCCTAAACTCAACCCTTACATTAAAGTAAAAATATTAAATATTGGTGTACAGTGTTACAAAAATTATGCTATATTGATGTGGATATCCTCAGCTGTATCTTATTTAGCCTTTACACAAGCTGGTGTGTGTGAGAGAGAGAAAGATTTAAGCCATGCTATTGGTCCAGGTTTTTTGTTTGTGTGCAGAAGCTGTAATCCTCATTATGTTGTGTTGTGTTGTGTTGTGTTATATTATGTTATATTATATTATATTATGTTATATTATATTATATTATATTGTAATATATTATATTGTATTGTATTATGTTGTTATGTTATGTTATGTTATGTTATATTATATTATATTATATTATATTATATTATATTATGTTATATTATATTGTATTATGTTATATTGTATTATTTTGTGTTATGTTATGTTATGTTATGTTATATTATATTATATTATATTGTATTATATTGTATTATATTATACTATATTATATTGTATTATGTTATATTGTATTATATTGTATTATATTATGTTATGTTATGTTATATTATATTATAATATATTATATTATATTGTATTATATTATACTATATTATATTATGTTATATTATATTGTATTATGTTATATTGTATTATATTATACTATATTATATTATATTATGTTATATTATATTGTATTATGTTATATTGTATTATATTATGTTGTTATGTTATGTTATATTATATTATATATTGTATTGTATTGTATTGTATTATATTATATTATATTATATTATATTATATTATATTATATTATATATTGAATTGTATTGTATTATATTATATTATATTATATTATATTATATTATATTATATTATATTATATTATATTATATTATATATTGTATTGTATTGTATTATATTATATTATATTATATTATATTATATATTGAATTGTATTGTATTATATTATATTATATTATATTATATTATATATTGAATTGTATTGTATTATATTATATTATATTATATTATATTATATTATATTATATTATATTATATTATATTATATTATATTATATTATATTATATTATATATTGTATTGTATTGTATTATATTATATTATATTATATATTGTATTGTATTGTATTATATTATATTATATTATATTATATTATATATTGAATTGTATTGTATTATATTATATTATATTATATTATATTATATATTGAATTGTATTGTATTATATTATATTATATTATATTATATTATATTATATTATATTATATTATATTATATTATATTATATTATATTATATATTGTATTGTATTGTATTATATTATATTATATTATATATTGTATTGTATTGTATTATATTATATTATATTATATTATATTATATTATATATTGAATTGTATTGTATTATATTATATTATATTATATTATATTATATATTGAATTGTATTGTATTATATTATATTATATTATATTATATTATATTATATTATATTATATTATATTATATTATATTATATTATATTATATTATATATTGTATTGTATTGTATTATATTATATTATATTTACAGCCTAAAATGGCTGACTAGTGGCAATATTTGCTTCAATTATTGTTTTGCTGGGAAAATACACACAAATCTCAAAATAACCTTAAGAACCACTGGGTATTACTTCTATTTCTGCAGAAATTATCCAAAATGACAGTAAACATGGTAAATCTTTAGAATAAAGTCTCACCGGTTAATGTTAATAGTTTGATAATGTTAGTTTATAGAGCATTATTTATGGTTAACTAATGAATTAATTAGTTTAAAGTAGGAGTGCGATTTACTAAAACAATTAACTTTTATTTTGCATTTAATTGAGTATATTAATTGCCATTTCTAATCATATGCAAAATGCACAAAGTGAGAAATATTTCTACACCGATATGTGTGCAATTTTAAACCACGCTCTGGGCCTAGGCTGTTAGTGTGTGTGTTCATGTGTATAATGGTGAGGTTATAAGAAGTGCAGTCCTGCTCTTTGCCCCCGTGTCAATATCTTCTGAAACGATCAACATGTATCATAAGTGCGGTCCTCCATCACGCGCAGACTAAAGAACAATCTCTATTAGCTGACAGCAGGCGGCTGCTTTGATAAATGTTCCCTGACCAAACGGAAGGAATTGCGTGAAATAAAGAGGCATGTTCCAACAAGTCGTGTCAAAACGCTATTGATTCAATCATCTCCAGAAATACACACACTCTTGGCCAGCGTAGCGTGTAGCAGATCTGATATGCTCCGCAGAGGCGATGGCAAACTCTGGCGCTTATTTCCACACTTTCCTTCATTCAGGTGATGAAACGGAGACGCTGACTGATTTTCCAGGCGCTTCTCGCTTAGATGTTATTCTTGCGACGTGCCAAAGATGCCATTCTATCTGTGTGTGTGAAAGACGTGCCATTATGAAACAGGTGTGTGAAGCTGCGCGGAGCGGTTTGTGTGATACGCGAGGTAAGAAACAGCGGCGTTCAATCATTCAGACGCGCTGCTGGAGCTCCTGCTGCTGACCACACAACTGGAAATGTTTACATTAACCGAGCGTGGCCACAGCGCTGCTCCTGCTGATGCTGCATGTGCAAAAAACTAATGATAAGAAAAATACAAGCGTGCAAACCACATTAGTGGGTGTGCTGGTGTTTGGCACAGATGTGAAAGAAACATAGGAGCTTCCAAAACCTACACTGCATGGGAAAAGATAGTTTTCTGTCAGGATTTTATTTTTTTTCAGCCTCAAAGTGTGTGAAATCTAAATTTGCGATGTTTATTTTGTTAGCGCACATTAGCCGCGTTTCCACTATCGCGCCTAAAGCGAGCGAGCCAGGGCGAGCCAAGGCTAGTCGCGTTTCCACTATCACTTCTGGGGCGTAATCGGGCCAAAGCGGGGCTTCCTTGGGGCCAGCGTCCGGCCTTTTTCGGCCCGCCGAATACCTTGGGCCAAAGAGGGCCAACTGGGGCTTCGGGGCGGGGTTACGTACAAAGGCGGAGTTTTCCTGTCAGGTAAAGAGGAGACAAGATGCTTTCTTCCCTTACATTTGTTTTGCTATCGCGCTTGATCAACTCACTAAGAAGAAAAAATAAATGCCGCCGAACTCGAATGTCCTTATCCAGGGATCGCTGTCTGGCCTTACACCAACAGACCACAAACAGTAAAAAAGCAATCGCTTCGGTGTTCTCCATCTTCCAGCTCTCGTAGTGATGCCAGGTTGTGTTTGTGGTTATAATTTAAGTTTTTTGTTCCCGCTGAAGTGGGCGGGTTGTGTGACGTTTGATTCGGGGGACCTTCTGGGGGCGGTGTTTGCGTGACGCGCTGCGAGCAACTAGCCCGACAGTGGAAACGCGACATGATTTCAGCTTCATTTCTCAACCTCCCGGGCTATTGGCCCGGCCTGGCCCGATTAAAGCCCTGGCTCGCACTGGCCCGATAGTGGAAATGCGGCTAATGTTATTCTGTAGTGACCAGTTTCCACTGTGTGGTATGGTACGGTTCGGTACGCTTTTATAGCCGTTTCCACTGTCAAAAGGTACCTACCGTATCACTTTTTGGGTACCCTCTGCAAAATGTACCTAGCACAGCAAAATGGTACCAAATGGCGGAGCTAGATGCACAGCTGAACGCTATTGGATAGAGGCACAGCTGAACGCCATATTACAGAGATATGTCACTCGCGCGTACACAAGCGGAGAATGAAAACAAAAAAAACCCCACCATTTTTAAATACACAGCCGAGATATTACCCCGTAATAATCTATACACATAGGGATTCTCATTTCAGTTAAATTTATCAACCGACAACCACCGCTCGTTAACCGAATAATAACCATTAATTATTAAGAGATTAATGTTAAAATAAAATATTGACATGTCTATTTTGTATGACACATTAAATATTGCATTTTAAAATACTGATTTATTTCAACATGCAAACAGCAGCACATATTCAGGACATCTTCACGCACCTGCAGTGTTTCCAACAGCACAGAAAAAAATAATAAACTAAATAAAAAGAATAAAATAAATAGGCCTGCCATAGATCTTTTTCACTTGGATGACAAATTTAGATTACAAAACAAAAACACTGCCTGAATCCTTTTTAAGAACCGGCATAGGCTGTTTGTTCAATCATGTTTTTTTCTTCCGTCAAATAAAAATATCAGGCTATCTTAAATTGATCGCTCTATGAAAAATATACATTTAATTAATGCTCCACTGTTATTATTATATCACAAAACCTCTGTCAACATTTTTAATAGAAGTCATTAGTTTAAAGATTGTCATAATCACTTTTTTCCTCCGTCTCACTTGCGGTTCATGTGTGCGCGTGCTGCATTTGATGCAAGACAACGACAATGAAACTTAAGGCTCATATGTTGACTTTTAGTAAAGTGTAGGCTACTATAGCATAACAATTTTGTTTTGTATATTGCATCAATTTGCATACATGTATTACAAGCTGTAAAAAGCCTCAGTTTGGTGCAGTTATTCATTATACAAAAATCAAGTAAATCTTTGGATTTGTTTGATTCGTAGATTATGTAGGTTTTTTATTTTAAAAATAAAATAAGCAGAGTGCAAAACGCTCGCAGCCGTTAGTAAACCCTTCAAAAAAATTAAAACCCTCTCAACGCAATAAGCTCGTTCGCTGTGATCGGCCCCTTGTGCAGTCAAACTTTAAAAAATATAGAAAATAATAGTTTTTAATTGTTTAACTGATACCATTAATCGGTTACAAAAGCACGCTTTCAGTTAAGGTTAATCAGGTATTTTGAGCATCCCTAATACACACCAAGCCATGGTTCACCAGAGCTCAAACAAACCTTATCGTTGTCTTGATTTACAGCCACAAAGCCAAGAAGAACAAAATCTGCCGTGCGTCCTGTTTTAGTTTTATGAGGCCGTCTAAAAGTGCAAGCAGTTTCATTTTCTCCAGGGAGCTTGCGATTCCTCGCATGAACATCTATATTTGAGATAACGAACTTCTTGAGCTGATGATAATAACATGCGCTTGATTATTCAAGTGCTTCTGACACCAGATTCTTTCAGTTGGACAAACACGAGAGTGAAGCGTGAAAAAACAAAGGAGAAGCCGGAAAAAACAAAGGAGGGAATGATTGTTTCACCAGCGAATGATTCTTTCACCAGCCTAAACCAACCATATTTAGGCAATAATTACACACAATAATGGCCTATGTAGAGTATATTGTCATGTGAGGTTTAAGCTGTAGTACTGTAGTAAGCATGAGTCCTTAAAATGTACCGTTCTATATAGATAGACAGAGAGATACCATAAGGGGATTCCCATAGGTGTAAGGATTTTAATACAGCACAAACTTTATATTCTATCCCCCTACCCCTAAATCCATGATGATTTATCAGCCGTTGTCCTCATGGGGACCAAAAAAAAAAATATCCCACAATGTTCCCAAATCCCAAATTCTATATATTTGGTCCCCACAAAGCAAGGAATACAAGGTATGTGTGAGAAAGTGCACAGCAGTGAGAGAGTGTAATCCTGGTTTGTTTCTGACCTTGACTCTGTGGTCTGCTAGACTCTGAGAGGGTAATACCTCATCATATCCAGGGCAACTTTAAATGCAGTGGGGAAAACCTCATAAAACAAAAGTATAGCAGGTTAAATAAACTATCAATAAACCGCCCACACAAACAAACACTCTTTCGGGGGCCACTGTGAGTCTGACTCTGACCTCCAGTACAGGAGGGTTAATTCAGTTTTCATACACTGTGGTAACACCAAATCCCAATGCATACACCATACACACATATTGCAGAACTGAAGTTGCTGGAAACAAGATACATCAAAATAATCAAGAAAACAAGAATTAAAAAGTACAAAAATATATAACTGCATTCAAGTGTTATCTGCAATCTGCAATGTGTGAGATTTTTATGCAGTTAAACACTACACTACCTGACAAAAGTCTTGTTGTTGATCCCAGCTGTAAGAGCAACAAATAATAACTTGACTTCCTGTTGATCATTTGGAAAAGTGGCAGAAGGAAGATTCTCACAAAAATCAGTCAACTTTGGTGAAGGAAAAATCATGGTTTGGGGTTACATTCAGTATGGGGGCGTGCAAGAGATATGCAGAGTGGATGGCATCATCAACAGCCTGAGGTATCAAAACATTTGTGCTGCCCATTACATTGCAAACCACAGGAGAGAGCAAATTCTCCAGCAGGATAGCGCTCCTCCTCATACTTCAGCCTCTACATCAAAGTTCCCGAGAGCAAAGAAGGTGAAGGTGCTCCAGGATTGGCCAGCCCAGTCACCAGACATGAACCTTATTGAGCATGTCTGGGGTAAGATGAAGGATGAATCCAAAGAATCTTGATGATGATAATAATAATAATTATATTAATCATAATAATAATAATAATAATATTAATATGAGTAATGGTACCTTTTATTTTTAGGCGCCTTTCAAAGCACTTAAGGACACCTACAGCAGATCACAAGCACATCATTAAAATACCAGCAGTAAAAATGACAATCAGCATAATATTAAACCATCAAATCATTAAAAGCTATCCTTAACAAAAACGTTTCTATCTGAGGTTTAAAATTGGAAATAGAGTCCATCTGGCGAATGTGCAAAGGCAGGGAATTCCATAACTTTGGTGCTGTACAACTAAAAGCCCTGCCACCAAATGACTTCATCTTAAAGTTCGGAACAGATAACAGTTCAGCAGAAGATGATCTCAGTGAGCGTGAAGGAGTGTACAAATGAAGAAGATCAGAAAGATAGTGAGGGGCCAGGTTATGGAGAGCTTTGTATGTTAAGAGCAGGATTTTGTATTGTATACGATAGTGAAAAGGGAGCTAGTGAAGGTGAAAGAGAATCTGAGTTATATGATCAGAAGTAGGTGAGCAGGTAACTATCCTAGCTGCTGAATTCTGAATTAACTGTAGTCTATGAAGTTGTTTATCAGGAATGATAGAAGAGAATTACAGTAATCAATCCAAGATGTAACCAAAGCATAAACAAGCACTTCAGTACTTTGTTGAGATAGTGAAGGGTGAAGTCCAAAGTTTCGCAAATGAAAAAAGGCAGAACGGACTCTGGGAGTCCTGCAAGAACGCTTTCTTTGCCATTCCAGATGACTTTATTAATCAGTGATTTGAGTCATTGCAGAGATGTATGGATGCAGTCCTCCAAGCTCATGATGGAGTCAGACACAATATTAACTCTGTTTCCACTGCACCATGACCACATATTCTATACTGGACATTATTTCTGTTCAGTGACAAGACTTACTAAATCATCTGTCCTAACTCAATCATTAAAAATTAGGCATGATTATATTTTATTTTGGTAATCTAGAGGCCTTTGCCTTTCATATAAGCCACTTCTGACACCAAATGATCAACTAGAACTAATTATGTTGTTCCTAAAACTTGGATAGGCGGCAAGACTTTTGTCAGGTAGAGTATATTTGTATCATTAAAAAAAGATATGCAATCACGTGCTTTTCAACGTTCATTCTGCATTACCTAAAATATTTACATACATTTCACATATTTTTTTCTGCAATTTCTGCTTATTTTAAAAAGTTGTTGGTCACACTTTACAATAAGGTTCATTAGTTAATGTTAATTAATGCATTTACTAACATGAACAAACAATGAACAATACATTTACTACAGTATTTGTTTGTGTTAGTTAACGTTATAGTTCAGAAAAATACAGCTGTTCATTGTTAGTTCATGTTAACTCACGGTGCATTAACTAATGTCAACAAGCATGGACTTGAATGTTAATAATGCATTAGTAAATGTTCAATTATGACTAATAAATGCTGTACAAGTGTTTTTCATGATTAGTTCATGTTAGTAAATGGATTAACTAATGAACCTTATTGTTAAGTGTTACCGATTTTTTTTTCTCTAATATGAATTCAAAATGTCAGTGCATCACTAATGTTACCCACAACGAAACTGCAAAAACAATTGCTGCTGCCTTAAATTTAAAAGTTGAACATTGTTAATGTCACAGTTAATTTTAACACCAATTAAACTGACATAAAACATCAAGTTATTTTTTTAACTAACATAAAAAACATATGGAATATAGATTTACCAGTCAATCTACATCCCTACTCTCACCTATGGTCATGAGCTTTAGGTCATGATCGAAAGGACAAGATCTCGGATACAAGCGGCCAAAATAAGTGGTGAGGGTGAGGAGGTCTGTCACCCAAAAGGAGCTCGTAGTAGAGCCGCTGCTCCTGCACATCGAGAGCAGTCAGCTGAGGTGGCTCGGGCATCTGTTTTGGATGCCTCCTGGACGCCTACCTAGGGAGGTGTTTGAGGCATGTCCCACAGGAAAGAGGCCTCAGGGCAGACCCAGGACACGCTGAAGGGACTATGTCTCCCGGCTGGCCTGGGAATGCCTCGGGGAAGTCTGGGGTTCTCTCCTAAGACTGCTGCCCCTGTGACCCGGCCCCGGAAAGGCGGATGAAAATTAATGAATGAATAAAAAACATATGTTGTCTTATTATTGCTCTTAATATTTTACAATGAGAATCAGCTCATAAACACGTTGGTCCTGAAATCTATTGCTTGAGTCCTTGGAATTTCTATTTCCATGCCACATATGAAAGAATCTTCATAAACGTGAAGTTGGACGAGCCTGACATTCGCAGACAGCGGTGATCAGTCAAATGGGCCGAAAGAGACAGAGTTAGCTGGTCACGCAGGAACAGAATTTGAGGTAAATATATGTCTCTGCTCTGCGCAGCAAGGACAAAGACAATGAAGATGACTGCACCTGCCAAAGACCAACCAACTGAGACATTCAACACACACCAACACCAGACTGCTGGTTCCTAACACACTCTATACTGCGCTCAGTGTAACAGATGCAAACAGGGGTTTATGATCAGATGTGCAGACTGGACACAGACAATTCAGTTTTAACGTTCTAATTATTGACTGATTTACAATGTCAAAACTTGTGTATGTTTAGCAAAATACAGATGGGTGGACAGACAATAAATTAATGGGTGAATGGACAGATGGAGATACAGTATAGAACGATGGATGGATGAATTGAGAGTTGGATGGACGGACAGACAGACAAACAGATGAACAGATAGTCGGTAAGGATGTGATGAGACACTTACTCCACGAGACGAGACATGAGACTGGGGTTACGAGAATGAGACTAACACAGGGAGTGACACAGAGAACTGAAGTTAGGATCCACTTGCAGGTTTATTCAAAGTCAGGCAAGCAAAGGTCAACACAGGTGCAAACAGATGTAGAAACAAGACTAGGAGAACGCGTTGAAATGTCACTTTACAGATAACAAGACTTGGCAATGGAAGTGAGAGTGTGTGCTGTTTAAATTGTGTCTGTAATCAGTCTTTGACAATGCTCAGGTGTTGCGAGTGTAATCAGTAGAGACTTGGAGCAGGTGTGAGTATGTGTGTGGCATGACTGAATATGTAGTCCATTAATGGCGGAATTGTAGTCCATGTGTGTTTGTGTGTGAGATCCAGCGATCTGGGGGTTATGGTCGCTGGTGATCATGACAAGAGACGAGATGAGATTTTTTCACTATTGATGATGAAATTTTGGAATGGAAAATAGTCTTTTATTCAACTGACGGGAAAAAAAAATCCCAAAACTATTTAGGTGTTTTTTTGGATCAACTCTTAATTAACGTTATTTAACTTTTTAAATTTAATTTTAATTAATTCTATGCAGACATTCAAACGCTGCAAAATATTTTGCTAATAGCTTACGTAAATGGAAAATTGTCTTTATATATAATTTTAAATATTAGCAAACTTTTTGCTGATATATGGAAGGAAATAGAAAAAAATCTGCAAAACAAAGGTGCTTTAAAAAAAATTTAATGGTACTTTATTTCTATTTTATTTTTATTTTTCTACTTTTTTTCTGTTTTAATGAATTCTATGCAGTAATTAACATCCCCTGTACAGTTTAAACTTAAAATTCATGTAATTTTTTATATTTTATTTGAAATTTTTTGGCAGTTTTACTTTCATTCAGCAAGATTTCATTCATGCCCCCGTCACAAACTCTGAGCTACTGAATGCAAATATAAAGTAAGGACTGATAGGAGAGAGTTGTTTTAATGTAATTTGATACCGCACATCGACAGCATAATTAAGGGATGGATGAAATGGACAGACTGAGAGATGACTGATAGATGAATGGATGGATGGGCAGACATACTAATGGACAGATGGATTGATGGAGAAATACAGATGGTAGATAGACAGACAAATGGATGGATGGACAAATGGATGGAAGGATGGATAGACAAATGGCTGGATGGACGGATGGATGGATGGACGGACGGACGGATAAATAGGTGGATGGATGGATTGAGAGTGGATGGATGGATGGACAGAGAGATGACAGAGATGAAAGTATGGATGGATGGACAGACATACTAATGGATAGATGGATGGATGAAGAGAAATACAGCTGGGTTTATAAATGGATGCAGATGTAGATGATGCAGATGAAATACAGATGATGGATGGATGGACAGATGACTGATAGGTATTTGAATAGATGGATGGATGGACGGACAGACAGACAGACTAATGGAAGGATGGATGTATGTAAAAGTTGTCAGACAGACGGATGAACAGAAATACGTGGTAAGGTGGATGAAATGGACAGACTGAGAGATGACTGATAGATGAATGGATGGATGGGCAGACATACTAATGGACAGATGGATTGATGGAGAAATACAGATGGTAAATAGACAGACAGACGGATGGAAGGACAAATGGCTGGATGGATGGATGGATGGATGGATGGATGGATGGATGGATGGATGGAAAGTTGATGGATGGCTGAATGGATGAATGGGTGGATGGATGGATGGATGGATGGACAAATGGATGGAAAGTTGATGGATGGCTGGATGGATGAATGGGTGGATGGATGGATGGATGGATGGATGGATGGATGGATGGATGGATGGAGAGTTGATGGATGGATGATGGATAGATGGACAGTAATACAGATGATGATGGATGGACAGAGAGATGACAGAGATGAAAGGATGGATGGACAGACATACTAATGGATAGATGGATGGATGAAGAGAAATACAGCTGGGTTTAAAAATGGATGCAGATGTAGATGAAATACAGATGATGGATGGATGGACAGACAGATGACTGATAGGTATTTGAATAGATGGATGGATGGACAGACAGACTAATGGATGGATGGATGGAGGAAGAGAAATACAGCTGGGTTTAAAAATGGATGCAGATGTAGATGAAATACAGATGATGGATGGATGGACAGACAGATGACTGATAGGTATTTGAATAGATGGATGAATGGACAGACAGACTAATGGATGGATGGATGGATGAGGAGAAATACGGACAGGTAGATAAATAGATGGGCTAGGTGTGGAGATATATCGATGGATGAATGGATGATGGACAGGTAAGCTCTGCCTATGAGTCTCTACAGCATTCAAAGGCCCATTTAACCTTTGCAGATGTGGGACTGAGGCATATTGCTTAATAAACCATATCATGTGACAGATTTCCTGCTCGCTCAGCCAAACAGAGCCTATTTGAACTAGCGCAGTGTGTCAGATTTGTCACAGATGGAGGTGCAGATTCAGATCACAGAACAAGGTGTACAAAACATCCACGTGTGTCATGTAGATCCTACCAGAGCATACGAGAAGCTTGCTAATTTCCCTAACAAACAGCAAATTACACAGGAATTCCTGATAAGGTTTTCAGTCAGACCCGATCTTTGAGTCAATAACAAGTGTTCCCACTCTGAGTAATTAATAGGAACGTCAGGGAAATTTTATTAATTGTATCTTGTATAACATCAATTGAGCTCAGATTGCCTTTCTGACAAGCCATTTTAATTAAAAATATCAAGACCAACATTGAAGAAGTACTGCAGCCATTTTAGGAAAATATCAGATAATACTGCCATCTGGCACTTAAAGCGTCTCTTGTTTCAGGACTAATTAAAAGCAATGCCGTGAAGTCAGTCACACACTCAGAATAATGGCAGTCAATGCAAGAACTGAAGCGCGGCTGAGATCTTTAGGCCCGATGGTTTTCATGATGATTGAAAGACAGACATCTCTGCACATGCACACCTGTATAGCTAGAACTTGTTCTGCTTTAGGATGCATTCATCAAATCTGCACAAAAAGCATAGTTCTAAAAATGATTTAGATCCAAAGCTGCCAGAGAGCTTTTGAAATCAAGAAGAATAACTCATTGGGGTGCATTTCATTTAGACTTATGATGCTTTTATCATAATATAAAGTATTATCATGCTGGTGACTTATGCAATGCAATAAAAGAGAGTCGCCTCACAGCAGGAAGGTCACTGGTTCAAATCCTGGCTGGGCCGGTTATCATTTCTGAGTTTGCATGTTCTCCCCGTGTTGGTGTGGGTTTCCTCCGGGTGCTCCGGTTTCCCCCACAGTCCAAAGACATGCGCTATAGGATAACTGAATAAGCTAAACTGAATGAGAGTGTACGGGTGTTTTCCAGTACTGGGTTGCAGCTGGAAGGGCATCAGCTGCTTAATCATATGCTGGATATGTTGGCGATTCATTCCGCTGTGGCGACCCCAGATTAATAAAGATACTAAGCCGAAAAGAAAATTAATGAATTTATAAATGCTTGTTGATTATTATATTTTATGCACTCCCCTACAGAATCTTCCCAATCACTCTAAAATTGTAGATTCTTCTTGTGTAAAACTGGATAAGTTGGTGGTTCATTCCACTGTGGTAACCCCTGATAAATAAAGAGACTAAGCCAAAGGAAAATGAATGTTAAAAGGAGTTTTTGTCCTAACCATGTAAGAGCAAAATCTCTACTTTAGAAATGGTTTCTACATCGCAACAGAACCACAGCATATACTACTATAACAAAGATCACCTCAGGTACCGATTATGTGCTTTATTCAGTGTTAAATGCTCCCAATGTGAGTTTCAATAAAATTTTACGAGATAATTATTACCATACTACTGAAAGCAGCAGCGGATAGTTCACCTCAGATCTTGAAAACAAAATAACTAGCGGAAATTAAAGTCTGAACTCAGTGCTAACCAACAACATCAGTCAGTAGCCTTTTAATGATGTTAAAGGTTTGATATGTATAAATTAGATTAAAAGCCTTTACTATTTGTGCAGTGGCTGCTATTTAAACCAATGGCTGGTTTTGAAATGTTTTGTGTCGTGCCACCTTGCGTTTGGTGCAGGTTGTCGCTGTGATCTTATCGTTTCACATGTTGTTGAGACACGGTTTTAAGATGCGAAAAAGGTTACTTGAACAGGTTTAGTAAAAATACTTTTTTGTGTATTGTTTATTTAGGGCTGCAAAATATTTCAAGAAATCCTCGTTATCATAATAATAGTACATGCAACATCCATATCGCAAGTGCTATTATTTAAGTTAATTTTAGGTGCCAAGTATTCGTGTGCTGCATATATATGTCGCTTATCCAAATCTGACCAATCAGATGAATCTTTAGTATCTCCATCCCCACCTCCAGGGGTCTGTTCTTAATACGTGGATCACTCATTTAGCTGGATTTGTTTTGCACGATCCAGGTTTAGTTGGTTAGTTTCTGTCTTCCAAAATTCATCACAACAATCTGAATAATCATAATGCAGTGGCTGCTATTTAAATGAATGGCTGGTTTTGAAATGTTTTGTGTCGTGTCACCTTGCGTTTGGTGCAGGTTGTCACTGTGATCTTATCGTTTCACATGTTGTTGAGACACGGTTTTAAGATGCGAAAAAGGTTACTTTAACAGGTTTAGTAAAATAATTTTTTTGTGTATTGTTTATTTAGGGCTGCAAAATATATCAAGAAATCCTCATTATCATATTAATAGTACATGCAACATTTATTTCGCAATAAGTGCTATAAATTAAGTTAATTTTAGGTGCCAAGTATTCGTGTGCTGCATATATATGTCGTTTATCCAAATCTGACCAATCAGATTGCATCTTTACTATCTTCATCCCCACCTCCAGGGGTCTGTTCTTAATACGTGGATCACTCATTTAGCTGGATTTGATTATTGACAATTTTGCATGATCCAGGTTCAGTTGGTTAGTTTAGTTGATTAGTTTCATTCTTCGAAATTAAAATCACAACAATCTGAATATTCATAAAAGACACTCATATATTAAATAATTATTTACTCTATTTTGAAGTGCCGACCACATCATACAATATCATACATATTCATTACCACAATATACTGAATTATTGAATCGGCATATACGGTTTCTCAGTGGTTAGCACTGTCGCCTCACAGCTAGAAGGTCACTGGTTTAAGTCCCGGCTGGGCAACTTGGCTTTTCTGTGTGGAGTTTGCATGTTCTCCCTGTGTTGGCGTTGGTTTCCTCCGGTTTCACCCACAGTCCAAAGACATGCGCTATAGGGGAACTGAATAAACTAAATTGACCGTAGTTTATGAGTGTGTGCATGAGAATGTAAGTGTGTATGGGTGTTTCCCAGTACTGGGTTGCAGATGGAAGGGCATCTGCTGTGTAAAACATATGCTGGAATAGTTGGGGGTTGATTTCGCTGTGGTGACCTCTGATGAATAAAGGGTCTAAGCCGAAGGAAAATGAATGAATGAATCTGCATGTCTAATTAAGTTAGATGCACACCGTGCGCTTGCATGTAATAAAGCAAATGAAAAGTACATTGATTGTATAGTGGAGAGATGCAGATTACACTGAGACAGAATAAACATTTACAAGAGTCATTTCAAAATGTTTATGAATAGATCTTAAAGGTCCCGTTAAAATTATAACTAGAGTTTGTTTTAGATGTTAGTATTAATATGTTAGTCTTAAAGATATCTGTGCTCCAAAATAGCAACAAAATTCATGTTTAGAAGATATAAACCTGATATAGACATTAAAAACTTGTAGTTTATCACTTCCGCCTAAATGGATCAACATTTTTTTGACATCACCTCATACTTCAGCTTCTCATCAAATCTTCTGACCAATCAGATGCTCTCTAGTATCTAACATGCCCCACCCCGTTATAGACGCTTCTCACTGGCTTTTCATTTGATTTGCTTGATCTCAACCACTTATTGGCAAAGCTGTGATAAAAACAAAACTATTGCAGGGCTATTCAATTAGTTTGTCATGGGGGCCATTTTATGAAAAGCATCCCAAAAGAGGGGCCGGAGAGCTCTGACTTGCAATATAAGTGATGACACAACAGCATATAATAGCCCATATGCTGTATTTGTGCTCATAAAAGACACCCATGTTGACTTTTTCTACATCAAAATGCTATTACCTGCATTTCGTTGCCTTGTACTTGTACATGTGTGATGACAATAAATTGAATCTAATCTAAAAATCTAATCTAATCTAATATGTTGTATTTTGAAACTATATAACATCTGCATTGTATAATGTGGCTTTTTTTACAAGCATATTCAAATGTTGTATTTCGAGGAACAAAATCGGTGTATTATTACTTTAGGCTTCTTCTACATTCAGACACATTCATATGTTGTGTTTTAAACTGTGTAACAACTAGGGATGCAATGATTATATATTTTGGTTGTATAGTCTGAAGAATAATGATGGTTTCACAGTTATCACCATTATTATGCATTTATTATATTTAAAACACGACTAGTTAAAAAAAAAAAAAATCACATGAAAACTGCTTATATTTTAAAGTGTTATTTATTGCTACTCAATAACCAAATACAGAACAAAATATTAATAAAAACAAACGACCATTTCTCTCTTCAGACTTAAATAAAATGAAAAAGTTTTGATTTAAACACGAGTGATAATTTTACAATAAAAATTATAGAACAATAAATAAATAAATAAAAATAAGAATAAATATAAAAATAGTATTTGTCTAATGTTAATTTAAGCAATATATTAGATAAGAATTTAAATGAACTGTTGTTATTATCTGCGTACATACATAATCATTTAAATCATTTTTAATAATTCGTCTAACATATCTTTTGTTTACATTGCACTGAAAGCCACGCACAACTCTCACCGCTACAGCGTGAGATCATTTCTACTGTGTGCCGCACCTGCAGGGCGCGAGTGCGTCGGTCCGCTTGCGAGCCATGCGCGCACTGCTCCCAATATGCGCACGTCTCCATTGGAAATAGTGTATTTGCATGCGGAAAAGATGCAGTGTGTCGACGGCTTGCTGTTATAGTTAATCCAGTGTGTGTGGTATTGGCATAACTTTGTTTAGTTGTTTAGTTTTTTCCGTGCAACAAATGCGGCATTGAGAAGCCTTTAATGAATAAAAGCACGGTCAATAGTGAAATCGGCTAATCACTGCATCCCTATTAACGATATCAGTGCATTATACAAAAGACCTTTTCTACAAACATATTCAAATGTTTTTGGCTGCTCGCGCCAATGTCAGGTGACTCATACTCTGTGCAACCTACATTTACATTTAGTCATTTAGCAGACACTTTTATCCAAAGCGACTTACAAATGAGGACAAGGAAGCAATTTACACAACTATAAGAGCAGCAGTGAACAAGTGCTATAGACAAGTTTCAGGTGTGTAAAGTCTAAGAAGCAAAGCATTAGTAATGTTTTTTTTTTTTTTTTTTGAGAGAGTACAGTTAGTGGTATAGCCAGAGAGGCAGTTAAGATTAGGAGGGAAAGTGGAGACTAAATAGTTGAGTTTTTAGTCGTTTCTTGAAGACAGCAAGTAACTCGGCTGTTCTGATGTAGTTAGGGAGTTCATTCCACCAACTGGGCAGATTGAATGCGAGAGTTCGGGAAAGTGATTTCTTCCCTCTTAGGGATGGAACCACGAGGCGACATTCATTCACAGAACGCAAGTTTCTGGAGGGCACATAAATCTGCAGAAGTGAGAGCAGATACGAAGGAGCAAAGCCAGAGGTCGCTTTGTAAGCAAACATCAGAGCTTTGAGTTTGATGCAAGCAGCAACTGGCAGCCAGTGCAAACGGGTGAGTAGCGGAGTGACATGTGCTCTTTTGGGTTCATCAAAGACCACTCGTGCTGCTGCGTTCTGAAGCAGCTGAAGAGGTTTGATAGAACTAGCTGGAAGCCCGGCTAGCAGAGAGTTGCAATAGTCCAGTTTGGAGAGAACAAGAGCTTGAACAATGAGTTGAGCTGCATGTTCAGATATGAAGGGTCGGACCTTTCTGATGTTATAGAGTGCGAATCTGCAAGATCGAGCAGTTCTAGAAATGTGGTCAGAGAAGTTCAGTTGGTCATCAATCGTTACTCCAAGGCTTTTTACCATTTTGGATGCAGTAATGGTTGCCCCATCCATCTGGATTGAAAAGTTATGGTGAAGAGTCGGGTTGGCAGAAACTTCAAGCATTTCCGTTTTCGTGAGGTTAAGCTGAAGATTATGACCTTAACCTAAACTGCAGCTCGTGCTGCATTGAACAGACGTACGTCACTTCATAACTATAGTGACCGTTTTTCGACTGAACTAAATTTATTTTTGAAGTCTTGGTCACACTATTTAGAAGGCAGAAACAAAATGCCTCGGGGGCCAGATTCAGCCTGCGGGCCGCCAATTGAACAGCCCTGCTCTATTGGCTACTTTTTTTAAAAAGGGGAGGAGCTACTTTATGTTTTAGTTGAGATTACGTCAAACATAAAAAAAAAACATATTTCAAAGCACTTAAAAAGACCTTTAAGTAGTCCAGCAGATAGTGAGAATGTAAATAGTGTAAGTGTGTGTGTGTGTGTGTGTGTGTGTGCTTGTTGACCCTGTTTCCAGCTCGTGTCTCCAGTCACTTTTCCTCGGTAACTATGAGTCATGCTTTGTTTCACCTGACGTGTAATTATTTTTTCCATTAAACACAGAGTCATATTTCAGTTTGTCGGTAAA